>NC_079408.1:8407941-8707941 GCF_029220125.1 Pseudoliparis swirei
AAGATTATTTTCTCCAGTGTCTCCTCGGTCGCTGCAAAAAGAACTCCGAGCTGCTTGACCAAAACCAACGATCACGCCGCGAAGGCCAACTTTAAACTGAGGTCTGTTCCTGCCCTCCTGGCAGCGACGCATGTCGTAGCGCTCCATGTGACGTGCTTCTCGACATGTTTTTAAAGAATTGCAGTTTGTACGAGTATCTTGACTAAATGGATTTGTGACTCGTGTGCTGTCCCCAGGTCTGTCGTCTCTGCTGGTGATCTGCACTGCTCCATGGGCGGCTCTGCTTCGCACATCACGGTTACCACAGCTCAGGGACAGGTACCGGTGTTGTTTCTACACACTTGGTACCAGCTTTTGAGGAAGCAATGCCGTTTCGTTATTTAATTTTAAAGCTGCGGAATTCCCCGAGCTTCGTAAGCTGCATTTCACACAGGCGTGTTCTTCTCGTCCTTCCCAGACGGTCTGCTTCTCTGAAGAGACGAAGGACGAGATCAACTTGGACGTGCTGGATGACGTGGCATGGTGTCAGATTCAGAAGCTTACGGTAAGACGCAGTCCTTTAAATGTGACTAATCTTTATAAGAGATTTGACAAAAAGCTTTATTTTTATGAAGTATATTGTGTAACATTTGCTTTTTGGGGTTTTCAGAGTCTGATGGACTACCTGTCCAGGAGAGGTCGCTGCCAGCGATGACTAAGGAACCACTGAACAGGCATTCCTTTTAATATATTTGAAATGTGTTAATTAAATGCATCTATAGAAGTTACGATTTTTAAAATTCTATAATAAAGCTCATTTTAATTATACCATTGAGTAAAATGTGTCTACGTTTTAAAAAGATGAGCGCTTATCACAAGTTAGTAACTGTATTGACTTTTATTCCAGTAGTTATGTAGAAAACACAGGACTACAGGTTTCTATAGATTGGCGAGCATTTCAGCAAGAAAGTCTTAAAGCGGCGTCTACCAGGAGGGATCGGTTCCTCCCTCCTGCTGCTGGGAGTGAAGCGTCTCCATCTCCACCTCCATGGGCTCCTCTCGCTGCGACTGGGCGGCGGGGCAGCTGGAGGACCACGCCGGCGTGCTGCTGGCGGCGTGGTCCAGCTGCGGGGCCATCCGGGGGTAGAAGGGGCCGACCAGCCAGTTGAGCGGCGTGTTGTTGACCAGGTAGTCCATGACGTGGTCGAGGGAGTCCTTGATTCTGCCCAGCTGGACTTTGCTGCCGGTCAGCACGCTGTCTGGCAGGTTTCCCAGCGCGGCGGCCTTGTGGAACCCGGAGTAGATGTGCGTGGCGGAGCGGCTGAGGGCGAGCACCTCCCGCTGGACGTGGTTGGGGAGCCCCTGCAGGCTGGCGACGAGGCCCAGGCAGGTGGTCTGGAGCTGCTGCGTGAGGGAGCGTGCCAAGGTCAAGGTGCGATGGTCGATGACCTGAGGGGATGAAATGAGATGAATAACCGTGCGTGTGCTTTCATCTTCAGTATGTCAACACGTTGCATATTTGTGTTGGCACCCTTCCTACCTGTGCCTCCTGTCCGGGCTCCTGGTGTGGACTATTGGCCCTCCACGCCACCAGGGAGGTCAGCTTGCCGTTTACCATCTTGTTGGCCACGTCGATGTTCTTTCTGCCATATTCAATCTAGGAGGACAAACATAAATGTCCTTTAGGGCAGAATGTTAATGCATATTAAGCGGCGTGGCGTTAGTGTGTGCAGTGTAACTTTGTCATGTTTACGACGAGACTCGTCGACGCAGTCGTCTTTGTAAAACGGTGTCAGTTGTAATATTCCCGGTGAGACCCACCAGCTCCACGGTGGAGTTCAGCTCCGAGATGAAGCTCACGCTGCGCTGCTTGCCCTCTCTGACTCTGGCCACAGCCCTGCTGTAGGCCCGCGTGCGCAGCTTGCTGGAGAGGGAGCCCAGGCGGACGTAGTAGTTTGGCTCTTTGTTGTCGAAGCCTTTCACAGTTTTTACCTCCAGCTCTGATGCAAGGGAGGGAAACGGGATACGACTCATTAAAAATGAAGACACACGATTTAGGATTAGTTTGGTTTCCCTTAAACTTGAGATGTGAAGATTTTACTCGTGATTGTCTGCTGCAGAGTTCTGCACGGGAAGTATCTGCAGGGTTTAAATCCATGACGAATGAAGTCAATCTTTTAATCTGATCCATTTAAACTCAAATAGTTTACAGGGTTGTTTGCTCTAAACTTCCTCACGCCTCATGTCCCTCTAAACAGCAGCTCCCTTCATGGATGGAGGGAAGAACGAGCCACTGACGCAAATGTTGAATCTCAGAGCATAATCACGCCAGTCGTGTTTTCCTGGGAACCCGATCCACCCGTGACGACATTATACTCCAGCTGCATGTTAATAGTTGACCTTTGGATGCAGTTTATCGGGGAGGGAAAAAATAATCTCACAAATCTGCCTTATTTGTAGTTTGGTTTCAAGCCAAAATGGCACTCTTTTAAACAACCAATCACGGACGATAAGTCGCTGGTCGTGGGATTTGTGTGATGCACAAGATGGAGGTCTAGTTGGTGCTCTCACCGAGCTCGTCCTCCGTCAAAGGCAGGTACTGCTCCACCAGACTCTCCGAAGTACTGAGCGCCGTGTCCACGCCGCTGCTCACCAGCCGGCCCACTCTGCTGTCCAGCACTGTGCTGACGCTCCCGCTGAGCACGGCCCGGGTCTTGTCCACCACGCTGGTCAGAGTGTCGGAGACCGTGTCCCTGGCACCGGACACGGTGCATGACACCACTTCCTTGGCGCTGGAGATAATCTGGGCGGGGACAATTCACAGCGAATAGATTTTTAAGTGACGGCGTTTGAGTTCAAGAGATAAGACAGGGCAAAGGTCACGACAAACTGTAGGACATAGACCCGCATCAAATGTCAAGTTGTGCAATTGGGCTTGATTACAACGGCTTTGACCCCATGTAGCTGCGTGTGCCATTGAGCAATAACCCAGGACCTACCTGCTCAGGCGGCTGCTGAAGCATCGGCAAGGTTTTCTCAATCTTGTCCAGACCTTTGCAGGCCAGGTGGTTGGCGATGGAAACTGAAGGCAAAAACCAAATCCGAGATGTTAATGAGTAAATGGGATCCGATGATACTGATGTTCCTTTTTTCAGTTAAATGTGTTTGTGGCTTAAATCAGGACCATTGGGATTAAACAGAAACGTTGGGTGAGGGATCAAGATTAGTCGGACCTGAACTTCCCGTTCCTACCTCTGTGTGACTCAGCTGCTCAGCACATTATTAACCCCCCAGTTTCACTTGATTCTCTTGACGTCTGAATGAATGTTGTGACTCTAGCAGGTTCTCAAATCCACACAAAAGGGTTCTCACTCTGAGGCTCCAGCTTGTCGATGATGGGGGACGCACTGGCGAGGGCCACGTGGGTGATGGTCCGGACGCCTTGCTCCGCCACCTCGCACAAGGTCCGGATGTAAGGGTGGCTGTCCTTGGTGTTGGAGTACACGCTGGACACCAGGCAGTAGGTGGAGCTCACCAGAGGAAGGCGGGTCACCCTCTCCACCACATTCTGTCAGGAAGCAACACGTAATTAGAGTAACAACGAAGACAACCGGACAATTTCACATACTTTGAAAAATGTAATAAATGTCTAATGAGGATTATATTAAAAAGCAAGATGTAAAACTTAAAAAAGGGACAAAAGCAGCTTTTTCTCTTCACACTTTCCATTTGCAAAAATAAGCCAAATAGCCATTTTATTTAGTGGCAAACTCACCTGATGTGCAATAGTTGCAGCTGCTGCCATGTCTGCTGGGAGAAGAAGATAAAAAAAACCTGCAGAGAGAGAAGAGGCAACATGTGACGTCTCTGCTCAAATGAACAAGATAAACTCGTTTTCTCAATAAGTCCACACGATGACGTCACAGAACATACAGCTGTAGTACTTACGTATTCCAGTAGTTATTACAGTATAATACGATCGTCCCCGTGGTGGATGTTGTTCCAGGAGTTTACAAAGAAACTTAACAGACACGAATAGACTTACCGGTGGACTCGAAGGTTCCCGAACTGATACCGGCTGTGAGGAGCCGCAGCTGTATTTATGTTCCGCGTGTCATCGCGAGATGTGGCGCGCGGCACGTTGACGTAAGCGACAGGAACCTTTCTAGGGCAAAGGTAAGACGGGTAAAAGTTTAGAGGGGGAATTCCTCTCTGACTAGCAGCAGTCACGCGGCCACAAGCTGTGACACACACACACACACACACACACACACACAGAAGTCATTTCTCAAGACTTTTGTTGTTTTTGGTCAAATAAGGGTTTTTATCATCATTATTTTTCCTTTCTGGTCAAGTATGCTCTCGGCCAGTATTTGAAAAGCATAAAGTCCTACAGTAAGCACAGCTCTAAGATGATTGACAGGAAGTACATGACCTCCATGACTTGGACCCACTCTCCTCTCATTCTCCGTGTGCACGATGAGGCCACAGTGCACTCAGGACGACACATGTATATTAATTCACTCACTAATAACTGTGATATATGAGGTTTGTTTTAAACTGTATTTTGGCCGCTTTGCAAAAACGACCCGGAGACAATACTGTAGGTCCGTTATTACTTCAGAGTGGTTTGTGTTATCAAACTAATTTGCATTGAATCAAATGCTCACAGACGACTAACGATTCATTGTTGTGACTCGGGATTCGTTTTCGGGCCCTGGAGACATTTCTCTGCTGTTCATTAAACTCCGCTTTGAGGACTTAGGGTGGCTCAGGCTCTGAGGGGCCTCATCATTTGGGACCCATGTGGGCTCACTATCATTCCCATGTCAGGCCTCAAAGCCATGTGCTTTACATACCGTAGAAAATTATGTTTTAATAACAAATAAATCGGAATCATCGGTTTTAAAAACAGTCGTATATCGTATATAAGTTAAAAAGCAGTGACACTTGGATCATATTGTCCTGCCTTGAGAAATTCACATCTTACAGTCGAGGTAAAGGTCCAAATGTATTTTGAAAATAGTCTAAAACAGCTAATTTATTTCATGTCATGCTATTTATTGGAAACATGTATGATATATTAAAATTAATGCAAGAAATGGGACCAAACTAACACCTTAATGCCATACATCATGGTTTACCCACCGATGAACAGGTCTGTGTTTGCCAGTCGCTCATCAGAGCCAGATGTGTGACCCGGCACTTCACTATTCTGTTCTATGCACCAGTGGGCTCACTTCTATAAATCATTTTTGTGTTATTAAAAATGTAAATGAAGTGTGAAGGCTGTTTCTTTTTACTCAACACATTTGGAAGCCAGACGAGGAATCATGGTCTTCGATTAGATTCTCCATTTGGCTGACACTTTGGATTCTGTAGATGAAACCGTCTGGGTCCATTTATCGGCCCGAGCGTGACTCAAATAGACCCCGTCGGAAAATGTTGGCTTCAGTATACAAACTGACACTAATTTTTAATACAATTCTGTCTTAAATAAAGTAAATTTATCGTATCATTTAACTTCACACACACAGATGGCATGTTATAATGGACATTGATCTGCTCATATTTTATTGTCCACGTCATATTCTTTGAATCACTTTGATCAGGCTTATTGTGACGAGTTTGCAAAGCAAAGTCCAACTAGTTGGTCAAGAACAATGACTCATTAGCATTACATGAGGATGCACTCTATAATACTATAATTATCTTTTAAATAGTGGAAATGATTGTGTTTTAAGTCCGAGTTTTAAGGGTCATTTTGGTCCTAACTTGACCTTAAATCAGTTGAAGGGAAAAGGTAAAAACAATAAATGTTGAGCCTAAACTTGTTTCTGCTCCCAGTGATTAATATTGGTATTCATTCTGTATTATTATTATTTTTGAGTGACAATTAATTGAAAAAATTAAGATGCGGATTCTCCTTTTTTAAATTTGATCAGAAATTGAAGTGTATTGTATTCTAGCTGTAGTCCACCATGCAGAATAAGTTATCATCTATGAGCAGAAGTCATTTTATTTGTACCTCGTTAAGTTAATTAGTTAATAATCAAAATATAGTACAATGTATATGTTATGACAGTATCACTGCCGGCCAAACCAATCATCTGTTTGCCTATTGCTGTTTTATGAGCACACTTCCTAGTATTTGCAGACTCAGGCCACTAGATGGCAGCAAAGGAGACAAAGTTCACAGCATGTTTTCCAGACATTTCCCCTTCCATGCCACCCCTTGTTCAACTTCATTTCCCCCCCCTGCTATTTCATATTGACAGTCATGCACATATCAATGAATTATAGAAATAGTAGATACAACTATCCTATTTTGTATTTCGGAAAATGGGCACAATTAGGAATGTATTGATTTAATTGAAGTAATACAAATGCATCCAAAAGAACATTGATGTATAAGACGAGGGGGGCATACAATATCTTACATGAGGTTAAGGAGACTGAAACTTCGGGTGAGAGAGAAAATCCAAACAGAGCACAGGCGGTCATGATGTGAGCCAAGACTTGACTGCTTCTCTCATTCCACTACAGAGTCAAGATAAAAAGAGAGATCAGTCATCGAGGCGCTCTCCGCCGGTGTGCAAGTGGCAGCAGGGGTCACCGGGTCTTGGCAGGACTGGAGAGGAGATCCTCACACGGCATCCTTCTGTTGTGCCCTCCGAGACAGGTAGGCCTGTGGGCGGCATGCCAAGGCCCCCTGGCTGGGTAACGGATACCTGTGGGCTGCTGGGAAAGTGTCACACCTCCGGATCAAACACAGGCAGCGGCGCCGCGAGAGGAAAAGAGCACCGAGAGCGGCAGAGATGTGGCTTCGGAGCGGAGGAGAAAGAAAGTGACATATCTTTGGTGCAGCGGTATGCTTTGGTTCACTCTACCCTGAAACGCCGCTGCGGTCGGATCGCTTGCCGACTGTCCATCCGACCTGGAACAAGTCACTGCAGGATCCACCAGATGCAATGGATGAGAACCACGACAGAGACACGACAAGTAGCTGGGAGATCTCTGAATGACCTTGTTATGCCTCTCATAGGCAGATTAAATACATTTTTTTTCCCGATTGTAGAGATTCACTTCTTTTAAACTTTCCAAATAAAACCTAAAAAACAATCTTATAACTGAATGTAAACACAGGACCTGGCATCCTGGCTGAGCTACTGTACCTAACTGCTCACCAAGCTCGCTCCTTTAGCTGCTAGGCGCTAACTGTGTTACTCTGTCATTCAGAGCATACAATTGTTTAAATGGTTTTTTTAATTTACTTTTTGCCGTGGACAAAAATTACGCTATAAGAAGGAACCAAAAATTAGCCGATAATCACACTAAAGGTCCATTGCTGAAAGGAGCGGTAGTTTGTTGCTAACTATCACATCACCGCCATGCAGTGACCCCTCTCGCCTAAAAGTATCAAGGTGATTTATCTTTAAAAATATTGATTAGATCTACTTTAAGCAAAGCCAGATGATCAAAATGCTTACATTCTTAAAAAATCTTTCCTGTGTTTTGTAAAATAGAAAATCTTAAATAATAGTCACTGATGTTTTTTTAGACGGTCATGAGTCCAGCTGTTTGCTGAAAGACAACCATTATCTTTTATCTCTGCATGTGTTGAGTTAGATCATGATTTTCTTTTCATTACTGGAAAAAACCATGTTGACACAGTGTCAACATTATTGTACATATTACCAGATTAACATGGAGAGAAAAAAAACATGAAATGAATATCCAATTTATAATGTCTGGCGTCATTTTGATCCAGTAGGAGTGGACTAAATATTGGCTGTATTGTCAGAGTGACTTTACACGATGCTAATTTGGCGCAATTATTATTCCCAGCTTTAACCCAACCCCGGAGCTGGAGGGGTCGTGCATGCGGAAATGAAATACATCTTAACAAGATGATGATTGCGCTCTTGAAATAACCGTTACTTCAGCCTCCCATAAACAAAGGATCAACGCAGACAATGTGTTCTTCAGCAGGGCAGTAACTGCAGACTTATGGCTACAATATAAGACACATGTACAATACCGGGCCTTGTTAAGCAGGGCTCTGTGCACCTGTCGGATGTAATCCTCAGATAATGACTCCGGCTCATTAGCTAAAACATCCAAGTTAACCATCTACATTTCCCACTGCGAGGATCAAGACTAAAAAAAAATAGGGTCAACGACTATGCAAGGTCAAAGGTGAGTGAAAGGGCTCAGTACATGCTTGAAAATCAGATTCTCTGTGGGACCCACTTCCATCTTGAGGGTTTTAAGTCAGGATTTTCTTAGGAAGGACACACAAAATAAATGAATGTGAATGGGTCAGATGGGAGGTGAATGGGTCAGATGGGAGGTGAGGCAACGACCGCAGAGCGCCATCCGCCGTGTGGGTCGTACACCGCCCCACATGACCCCGCCGTGTTTCCACAACATGCCGCCACAGGCCGATCTCACAGAGCCGTGTTGGGATTAGCGGGCCGGCTGTTTGTGCCATTCACAGCTCTATTTTCTGGGTGCTGTTGCTGACAACCAGACCGAGTCCTGGTAATTATTATATAATTGAGAGTAATCCAAAAGCAAATGTCCGAGCCCTGCTGTCCGGGCCAGTGTTTACAGAAAACAGCTGCTTAAATAGGCACTTAGAAGGATTTAGAATAACATGTTGTATGTCCCAGCGTGAGTGCGTCTCTGTCTGTGTGCAAGTGTGCATACATGCGTGGGTTGGCTATTTGGGCACCTACACAGACAATCTCTTTGTTTTGGAAGTGTTCGCTTCAGTCTTCAGGGGCCGACAGGAGCCAAGAGCAACGTGGGAAATGGGCCTTTGCTTCATTTCTGCTTTCTCTCCGGGATCTGCAATCTCTCTCTCTCAGACGGAGATTCGGCTCGCCTCTGAAACAGGACTACCTGAGGCGTGCAGAAGTGCGCAGAAACCAAGGGGGGCGCAGAGGAGTCGTAATGGGAACCGAGCAGCAGCTGACAGCCGGGCCCAGCTGTCCGTCATTTCCCTCTCCTTCTTCCACACACATGCGTTGTCAACAGAGGACATGCACCCAACCAGGCCTCTGCCCAGGTGGTCTGTATGGGCAGCTAATGGTCTGCAGCCCAGTACAAGATGCTGGAATTCGAAACAACCACACACTGGCGGGAGCAGAATTCACTGAGAGGTCCGGGCTTGCGGAGCTGAAGGGTTGCATGACCCCCGATGCTCGTTATCTCCACTCAGCAATTCTGTTTTTTTCCTTTCATATTTCAGGAAATAAAGGAGATGAGTCATGAATTGTGATGTACTTGCTCCATTTCAAGCACACGTGTTTTTTCGACATCCCCCGAAAGCCTTATATAACACCTGTCTGATCGCAATGAGAACTAAAAAGCATTGACTAACCGATGAGGTTCACACAACGAGGTAAGGAAAGGTTCGAGATTAACTAAAGAGGCAACGATGCGGCCACAGTCCCCACTTTGGTCATAAATGTATAACATCGTCATATCAACACAGTTCTGCCCTTATTGGGTAAGTTGTAAAAGAGACAAAGAAGGAAAATGTGAATAACATGCTTAAAGTGATCCCAGGGGATGTTAAGTCCTCTTCACCCTAAATGACGCTGCTCAACTCGTCTGCCAGCGATCAGCCTGCGGCCGTTTACTGAAGCAATAGTCCGTCTCCGCTGCTCCGTCTCTCTATTTGAACAGCCGCTTGATTAATTTAGTCCGATTTCAGCTCAGCTGTAATATCCATGGAAAATCTAATGAGGCTACATCAGATCTCACGTTGACTTTGTTCCTAGATGACAGAAAATCCTGGATTTGTGTGGTGCTATGCCTTCATCGTCTTATGGGGAACTCATTGCCAGTGATTCGTTGCGAAATAGCAACGTCAGACCCATGAATATTCATCCAGCGGCATTTTTGGGTTTAGCTGTAAGCTAGGATTTGTACGTAAGTAGATACTTCCCTGAGGAGAGAAAGAAAGAAAAGATTATACCCTTGGGTTCTCAGACAAGCTGACGGATTGTTGGCAACGGCGTGAAGAGTGTTGTACCCACTGTCTACATTTCTGACTGGTGGTTTGTGGCATGATGCCCTCAGACGGCACGCAGTGGCTATGACATGCCTGATGGAACGCGATCAGTCTGCAGCTGAAAGCGATCTGCGCTGACAGACACACAGGTTACTGCACCCTGAGCAGGCCTGGCAGGCCCGGGACACTGTGGCCCAGCAATGGCGAGGGCTTTCGTTTCCTCCGGAGTCTCGAGCATGAGCAGGGACACGTACAAACACACACACACACACACACACACACACGAAGATAGCGTGCCAAATTCCACAGAACCGTAAAGGCAATCGGAGGCAGATGAGAAAGGTAACCAAGTGGCGTAAACTGCATGCAGGGGGGGGGGGGGGGGGACATAACAAGGTGCCTCAACCACTTGAGGGGCTTTGTGTGCTCTGCTAAAAGAAAACAGTGTTGAGCTGTTCTCGCCCAACGTACACGCGAAGATCGGTAATACTCTCAAATCCCTGTCAAAGGAAACAAACTCACTCATTAGCGCCTCTAAAGTTCACAAGTAAACATTATATATATCCTGTTTGCCTGATTCGTGCACAAAAAAAAACGATGTGTAAAAACGAAAGGTTGCCTGGTAGAAGTGTTGATTGGTGACCTTTGGAGAGGCTGGGATGTAGTTTTCTTCTCTTTAGACCGAACCAGGCCTTCCGTTTCCTCCTGATTCCAGTATTTATTCACCTGGCTGTAGTTTCATATTTGACCGAAAATCACAAGATTGGTATCGATATTCTCATCTAACTCTTGGCCAGGGAGTAAATAATTGTCCCTCCGAAAAAGTATTCCTTTAATCATGAAGTTTCCATTGCAAAAACCCAAACTATCTGCCTCTTTCGTGCAAAAACAAGCTCGCTGGAGTCCCCGTGAATGGCATTTTCTCTCGCTGGTATCTGGCAAATGCCTTCCCTCTCTTTGAACACATGTGACAAGCAGCGCTTTGACTCCCGCTGATCAAACAGCTATGTTTGGTGTCAGCTGAAAGGGGGACAACTAGGTCACTCATATGGGGGGCACTAGCCGGCTTAAGTAAACCAACACATGTACTGTACATACTGTGGCCCTATGTTGCACTTTTAAAGTCAAACCTACATGCCTGTGTGTTCATGCATTTGAAGTGCAGAGTAAAAAATAAATAAAGTGCTCGCTGCCTCTAATAAGGCCGAGCAGCGTCAAACGGCGTCTTTGAGCATCTCGCATCCAGCGCGGCCATTGCATCCAAACAAGAGACGTCAGCTCAAAGACCGTCATTAGCCGCTGCGTCAAACCCCTCATTTGTCTTCCCACCCGTAAGATCTGCCGAGCAAACAACTGACAGATGCTCTTCAAGCACGCAGAGTCCCTAAAAATACATCTGTGCTCGGGGGGGGGGGGGGGGGGGGGGCGATCCCGCTGAACACGTCCGTCAACGAGAGCGCAACCGCATTTGAAACATGAGCCGTGCACCGGTCGCGGTGAATGTGAACTATTCATGTCTCGAAGCATTATCTGCCGCTCGCTCCGGCTTTGTGGGGTGTCTGTCGTGCTCTCAGGGTGCCGGGGGCCGGTCAAGGTTCAACCGGGGGCCTTCTCACAAAGACACTGGACATTTCACGGTGAGTGGCGTCAGCGGGTTGGCTTTGAATTTCAAGGAGCTTTTTAAGACAATAAGGACATTATTTAAGTCCCCCCCCCCCCCCCTTGCCCCTCCTTCGTCAGGCTTCAGGTAAAGATTTATTTTCCTTCTCCGGGGTGAAAATAAACATTTACATTCCTGTGCTCGGCGTGTTAATAGAGATTAAGCGGAATTCAAGCCTGCGTGTCACACAGCAATTCAGGTAGCTCATACCATACATACCGATAGTATTTGTGTGGCTCTCAAAGGGCATCTCCCTCAGCCCTTTGAGCTCGGCTGAGGGCAGGCGACATTCTGGAGGAACATTGTTATTACGGTGGCCCTGGACAGCTTCAAAAGCGACGAGCAAGTCCTAATGCACGGCCACTTTGGGCCGAGCTTCAAAGAACTTAATGTCTCTTCCTTTCATGAAGGTACGGGATCAAAAGGAAGAGGAGTTGACGAAACCCGGGCATCAATTATACCGGAAAACAAAATTCCTTTCTCACTGAAGTGGAACATATTGTTCTCCTTACTGAATCACAGAGAAATATAGTTTGTCGTAAATGCGATAGAATCCCCACGAAGAGGTGTTTTCTGTCACAGTGTGTGAGTACAAGTCATGTACTGTGCTCAGCAAAGTGCAACACATCAGGTCAGGCCCGCATTCAAAGCGCAGCTCGGTGGTGTGGGAGGCGTTCACAATGCAGACCTTCATGAGGTGGAAAAAAAATACGATCCTCGCCGAAACAGAAGGGGAGCTGCTCTTTTCACTGGAGCCGGAACGGAAAGACACAGGTCTCATCGAGGTAAATGAGGAAGACACATGTCTCATCGAGGTAAATGAGGAAGACACAGGTCTCATCGAGGTAAATGAGGAAGACACATGTCTCATCGAGGTAAATGAGGAAGACACAGGTCTCGTCGAGGTAAATGAGGAAGATACAGGTCTCATCGAGGTAAATGAGGAAGACAGGTCTCATCGAGGTAAATGAGGAAGACACAGGTCTCGTCGAGGTAAATGAGGAAGACACAGGTCTCATCGAGGTAAATGAGGAAGACACAGGTCTCATCGAGGCAAATGAGGAAGACACATGTCTCATCGAGGTAAATGAGGAAGACACAGGTCTCATCGAGGCAAATGAGGAAGACACATGTCTCATCGAGGTAAATGAGGAAGACACAGGTCTCGTCGAGGTAAATGAGGAAGACACAGGTCTCGTCGAGGCAAATGAGGAAGACACAGGTCTCATCGAGGTAAATGAGGAAGACAGGTCTCATCGAGGTAAATGAGGAAGACACAGGTCTCGTCGAGGTAAATGAGGAAGACACAGGTCTCATCGAGGTAAATGAGGAAGACACAGGTCTCGTCGAGGTAAATGAGGAAGACACAGGTCTCATCGAGGTAAATGAGGAAGACACATGTCTCATCGAGGTAAATGAGGAAGACACAGGTCTCATTGAGGTAAATGAGGAAGACAGGTCTCATCGAGGTAAATGAGGAAGACAGGTCTCATCGAGGTAAATGAGAAAGACACAGGTCTCATCGAGGTAAATGAGGAAGACACAGGTATCATCGAGGTAAATGAGGAAGACACAGGTCTCATCGAGGTAAATGAGAAAGACACAGGTCTCATCGAGGTAAATGAGGAAGACACAGGTCTCGTCGAGGTAAATGAGGAAGACACAGGTCTCATCAAGGTAAATGAGGAAGACACAGGTCTCATCGAGGTAAATGAGGAAGACATGTCTCATCGAGGTAAATGAGGAAGACACAGGTCTCATCGAGGTAAATGAGGAAGACAGGTCTCATCGAGGTAAATGAGGAAGACACAGGTCTCATCGAGGTAAATGAGGAAGACACAGGTCTCATCGAGGTAAATGAGGAAGACACAGGTCTCATCGAGGCAAATGAGGAAGACACATGTCTCATCGAGGTAAATGAGGAAGACACAGGTCTCATCGAGGTAAATGAGGAAGACACAGGTCTCATCGAGGTAAATGAGGAAGACACAGGTCTCATCGAGGTAAATGAGGAAGACACAGGTCTCATCGAGGTAAATGAGAAAGACACAGGTCTCATCGAGGTAAATGAGGAAGACAGGTCTCATCGAAGTAAATGAGAAAGACACAGGTCTCATCGAGGTAAATGAGAAAGACACAGGTCTCATCGAGGTAAATGAGGAAGACAGGTCTCATCGAGGTAAATGAGAAAGACACATGTCTCATCGAGGTAAATGAGGAAGACACAGGTCTCATCGAGGTAAATGAGGAAGACAGGTCTCATCGAGGTAAATGAGGAAGACACAGGTATCATCGAGGTAAATGAGGAAGACACAGGTCTCATCGAGGTAAATGAGGAAGACACAGGTCTCATCGAGGTAAATGAGGAAGACACAGGTCTCGTCGAGGTAAATGAGGAAGACACAGGTCTCGTCGAGGTAAATGAGGAAGACACAGGTCTCATCGAGGTAAATGAGGAAGACACAGGTCTCATCGAGGTAAATGAGGAAGACACAGGTCTCGTCGAGGTAAATGAGGAAGACACAGGTCTCGTCGAGGTAAATGAGGAAGACACACATGGTCCACGTTCCGACGGAAAGCCCGTGTACCTGGAGTCCCCGTGACGCGGGGAGCACGGGGCCTCAGGCATTAGGCCCTTTCTCATGTTGTTTTACCCAGCGTAATTCAGGTCTGCCAGTAATGAACAAAAACACGTTTAAATCCAATGTTGAGCTCAATCTTTTTGATTGATAGACATTGCGAGATAAGAGAAACCACAGGCAGCTTGAAATGAAAGAATGACATCTGCATTGATGTATTATTAGAATATTAGAGGGGTCATTAAAGGGAAAGATATTTATTGCCAGCTGGTCATAACAGGCAGATGAAATTAAAGGAACGCTTTAGCTCATTTGCTTTCTGTTGAGCAGTTAGAGGTCTGAAGGTGACATGTTAGAGCATCAGGTAAGCTGTTCCCAGTCTTTGTGCTCAGCTAAGCTCACCAGCTGCATAATGTACAGATGTGAAAGTACCAGCATCTTTTTTTTTTCTTCCCTCATCTGACGCTCGCCAAGAAAACAAATTAGTGCATTCCCCGAGATGTAGAACTATTTTAAAGTTTAAACGCTCGGTTAAATCCTGCTACATATTCTGTCTGCTGACAGCTGAAGGCCAAAACCTCCTGGCGCTGTGGCTTCATGGGAAAGTCTCAAGTCCCAACTGTCATGAGGCCTTCACGGAGCACAGGAGTCTGGGTGCACAATAACGAGGTTGTTCCTCTACCTGCCCCTGTGTACCTCACCGCTACCCCAAAACACGAACACCTGAACTACAGACCTTCAAAATGCGACAACAATTTAAAAAAACAAGAAAATGAAATAAAACTTTTCAGCGTGTGTGAAACTTATTGCATAACCAGCAGTCGCGCGACCCGCGCACCGAGCAGCCTGTCGGCGTGTAACGGGACCGCGAGTGTGTTTCTTTAAGAATGTAAGGTGGGTGAGCCCTTTTTTTTTCTCCCCCGATGCGCGCCCGGTATGCAAACATAAATTTAGCAGCAACGTGTTCACCGGGGGGAACAAAATATCTGGACGCGACCGTGAAGTGGCACGTCGTCTCCGGCGGTTCTTGACTTTTGACGTTCATCTCCCCCACCCCCCCCTCTCTCTCTCTCTTTCTCTCTGAACTGGAGCCGGAGGCGCAGCGCGCAAAGGAGAGCGGACCTCCCCCCCCCCTTCCCTGAGTGACTGGGCAGACTGGGACAGTCGGGCTGGGAGAGAGAGAGAGAGAGCGCGAGAGAGAGAGAGGGCAAACGCAACTGCGTCTCTCCAGTGAGAAATAAGGTTTCGGCTGACTGCGTCAGAGATGGCGGGGGGCTGCTGGTGGACGGCCGGGCTGCTGGTTCTCGCTGCCTGTGTGGAGGTAAGCTTCAAATAGAGGCGACGTTTAATTTAGTCCCTGAA
The DNA here is from genome assembly GCF_029220125.1 of Pseudoliparis swirei. Classification (NCBI taxonomy): domain Eukaryota; kingdom Metazoa; phylum Chordata; class Actinopteri; order Perciformes; family Liparidae; genus Pseudoliparis; species Pseudoliparis swirei. The sequence continues at coordinate 8,423,546 of NC_079408.1, forward strand.
CACGTGAAGGGAAGGCGCCTCGCTTCACTTTTAGACGCGTGTGTGTGAAGCGGCTGCGCCTCGAAACCGCTGTTATGCCGTCTGTGTGTCTATCTCTGTGTATCTTTTTTTAATTGTAATTTTTTTTAACTCTACTGCTTAAAATGTGAACTGTCCTCTCTGTCTTTTATGGACACGTTACTATTGTAAACCAGGTGCTTTGGGTATGCGATTTTCTTTAAAAAATAATAATATCTAAACTGATATTATAACTGGCCGATAATGTTTTTACAGGATCGATTTCATATTAAAGATATATAGAGGACACATTCTGATGTGTGTGGATGAATTGAAGTGTAGGGTGGTGATCCTCTTCCTCCAGTGATGCTGAAGCAGGTCCATGACATGGTGTGTGTGATAAGAGTGAGCGCGAACACACTGATCTCTGTGATCACATGTGTGGGACATTTTCTGTGTATTTAAAGTCTTGTAATAACACAGCAACTTTCCTTTCACCGTTGCAATGTCAGACCTGACACTTTAACAGACGGGGCTTCATCACTGAAAGGACAAACGCTTATCAGTCTCCGCCTCGAACAAATTCCGAACATCAGCTCACTCAGTGGATCGCCACTGACACGGCCCATCTCCCAAAAAGGCAGACGACACACACAGTTGTGTAAAAAAGTGACGCGTGCATCGCGCCGAGCAAGAGTTTTTAAGTGGGACACAAAGCAGTCGTCTGGCATCGCAGACAGACTTTGGGTCTCCTCCTAGAGGGGCGGGATGCCGCTGTGTAAGTGACCGCGACAGGTGCTCCCGGCACTTCAAGGTGATTTTGGGCTTCAGCCACCCTGGCTGCCATGTGGCCCCGCTGAGCACGTCGGTCCGCGCTGCAATCAGCCGGCGTCGGTGACAGAGGAGCGCTTGAGGCTTTGCAACTCTTTCCAGGCCACTGTCCAGGGCTGGCCTGACTATGTTGCACTTTAATTAGGCCTGTTGGGACGAAAAATCACCAATTGGCACATTTGACGGGCTTAAAATGCACACGAGCATCATTATGAAGCATTGATGATGTGTCTCTGTCGCATATATCGAGACTGAATCATTACGCGGTTGTTGTTCTTCTTTGCTCGAGTGGGTCGTGACGAGCTTTCCCATCAGCATGAGTCAACACCGGCCGTCAATCTGTTCACACACACACACACACACACCAGAGTGACCCCGTTGGCTTGGCTTTCAGAGACCGGGCCCTCAACAGCTGCTGCCTACACCGTGGCCCCTGCTGTGCGGTGGCCATTTCTTTTTCATCCTCGCACTTAGGTCAGGGTCTCCGCATTGCATTTAAATAATATAATGGGACTCTATATTTGTGTCCGTGGCTGTTTGGAAGCTGTGTGTGTGTGTGTGGGGGTCAAATGGCTTGTGGCTCCAACCCTAAATGGAATAGACCTTCCTTTGTGGGTGACATAATGACATCCCTGGAGTGATTCTTGGAGGGTCTTGTTGCTCTCACTCTATTCCCTTAATTTGTGCAGCAAAGTGGAACCTTCCTGTGATATATTTTCTCTTCTTCCTATTGGCTGGATGTGGATTTGAAGGTGCCTGTGTGGCCTTACTCATGCATCTCTCTGAGCACCGGTGTTGGTGCCCGTAAATCATGATTCTGGCACCTGCCTGGGCGACGGAGCAAAGCAAATCCTTTCTGCATGCTTTCGTTTTGCTTGATTTAGCGTTTGGTCTCTCCGTGCCTTTCATCGCTTTTGCCCTTTGTGCTGTTTTCTTTTCGTAAAAGTTGTCTAAAGTGTTAAAACATCATTAATTTCCTTGACATTGTCAAATTTGGTCTTATGGATCGGTCTTGCTTTTTTTCTTTTATCTATAATAAGATAACCGTTGGTAAACCTGTCATAAAATGTACTGACGACACGTTTTTGGAAAACGCTCACTAGTAAGTTAGTAAACAAGTGTCACAGTAAAGGCCCACGGTGGCGTCACAACAGGAAGTAACTAGAACGGGCACTCGGTAGAGCGCATACCTTCGCATATCACAAGATTGGGCATTGAATTATGAACATTTTGGCATTAGTTGCATGCCAATTGGATACAAATTGACCGCTCTATGCTAAAAAGAAGATTTTGACCTTTTCATGACCTTGACCTTGACCTTTGACCCGATTGATCCCAAAATCTAATCAAATGGTCCCCGGATAATAACCAATCATCCCACCAAATTTCATGCGATTTGGTTTAATACTTTTTGTGTTATGCGAATAACACACATACAAATAAATAAATAAATAATATACACAGCGATCAAAACATAACCTTCCGCATTTTCAATGCGAAGGTAATAACAGGCGGCATGGAGGGAAATATCAGCGGTAGCTGTGAGTTCACCAGAGGAATTAGAAACTGTATTTAGTGTAGTGACCTCTGGCCAATCAGCTTAGTAAGATCAGAGCTACATCCAGGGACTGTGAAGGACAGAGATAACACCAAACTAAAAACCAGCTGTGTGTGTGGTCCGTTTCATGTCCCCCCCCCCCCCCCACCCACCCACCTACCCCCACAACATATTGGTTTAAGCCTTTTAAAAATCACTGCTGCAAATACAACACGTAAAAAAAACAATTTATGTGACAATGACATCGCTCTCCTTTGTCTTTTGGACTTTTTGCAAAAACGGCACGCTTTATTGCTTTCGACACGTGATGGATTGAAGCGCGCTGCCAGACTTCATCGGACCGTACGGCTGCCACACTCAGCTGGAATTTCAAAAGGAAACCAGCCACAAAAGCAACAGATTTTGATGTTTATTCAAGGAAATGGCTCCTCTCAGAGCGCAGTGTTCGGAAGTCTTCCGGATGGGGAAGCTTCGGGGTCTAATGGCAGCATTAAGTGGGGTCACGGCGCGCAAATGTGTCCCAAGTGATCGGCCGTCAACAACAACATGGCTTGTTCCCTGAAACGCACTCCTTGGCCTGATTGCTTGATGTAAAGACCACAAGCCATCCAATTAGATTTCACGACGGCCTTTGTTTTGGACGCAAGTGGAATGGGAAGCGAATTAATTCTGAGGTTGGATTGGTCCCACTTGAGGAGAATAAATGAGAAAAAAAGGGCTTCAGAGAACATCTGGCCAGCGATGGATGGAGCACGTTTTGTGGAGCGCGTGAACAAAAGCGAGTGTTTTCGGTTATGCCGCTAAAAAGCCTTCATACTCATCACATCGGTCCCATCTGGGCTTAATCTGCGGAGCGATACCGAGCGCTGCTTAGCGGGGAAGTGTATGTGTGCAATGTTGCTCTCAATCCAAAGCGAAAATTCATTGGTGCTCACGTTTGCATAAATCGCCGTGGCGCCTGCTGCGGAATCTTTGCACTTTTCACACAGTGCTCTTACGGTTCCGGGCACGGTGCGTCTGGCTCAGGTGAGCCGGGGATGCTGCTCCTCCAACACCGGATTCCCAGAGAGCAGGCGTCCATCCCCATCCAGCCGGGCCAAGAGGAAGTCGCCTCGCTCCATTATTGGCGGGCCAGTGGAGGAAAAAGTATTCCAGGACAGAACAAGACATGGCAGTTTATATTGGCTGTTCAGTCCTGAACCATTTTTTCAATTTTTTTATTTACTTTATTGAAAATCCTTAAGTTCATTGTCAACATACAAAATCCCCAATTTCACAAATGGGGCATGACCTGACAAGAAAGGCTGAATCTAGTATTGTCGCTTGTATTTAAGACTGTAATCTCCTCTTTTGACAATCCAAAGGGCTTTAGTCCTTGAATCCTTGAAGGTTTTTGTAAAATTAATACTTTGACATCCTGAGAAACATGCTTATTCGATGGTATTCATACCGAGTGTGCGGACACGGGAGTGGTATCAATCTTCTCATCTAATTGTCACTTATATAGCAAAATGAAGCTTTTCCCAAAATGTCAAACAGTTTTTATTACCATCAGGAGTTTATTAACAAACCATTCCTTAAGAAAAAAAGAAAAAAAGAAGTGGAATGGAGAATATGGCTTCTGCCGTTTCCCCTCCGCAATCTTGTGGAGCCGGAGCGTTGTTTGCCCTTTTCAATCGCTTGATGCCGAGTTCTAATAACACGCTGCGACCGACTGCCCTGAGCTTCCTGTGCCGTGGCATAACATGTTGAAGTGGTTTTCCTGTGGCTCTCAGGAAAAAGAAATTGTCTGATTGTGTCACACACACTGCAAAACTCTTTGATTTGATGATGTCAGGCTGCTGTCACGCATCGATGAAGAGCTGCCAGCAGATGGCAACATTACAGCGGAGGGACTCTTCGTGTCCAGCAGCGACGGGCCCCTGCAGCGACGGGCCCCTGCAGAGAGTCGGCTCCATTGTGATTCTGCAGGTGGCCGCCCTCCGTCCCCTCTCCGTTTCCTCTGGAGCCCCTTGTGAATGCGTTTGTTCCTTCTTCATGTATTTGTCATTGAAAGCAGGGCCTCTGGCATCCTGTTCCTCTCTCGAGACATCTTGGGCGAGGCCCACGTCCCCTCCTCCGTCAGCGTGATCGAGCGCCCGCCGTTTTATCTCGTTGTGTGTTCCTGGACACCGGCTCCGATGCTCATTCCCTGCGCGCATCATCTGGCCTGCACATTTCTCCGACACAGCCGATCTAAAAAAAAAGGGGGCGAGCTCGCAGTCGAGCCGCTCCGCCTTGGCACCGGCACACGCGTTGAGTTCTGTCGGCTCGGCCCTGACCTCGGGTCCGTCCCACGGTGGGATTGCAGCGGGGAGTGCCGGGGAGTGCTGCTAACGAGAAGGGAGAGGAAGTGCTCGGTTGGGGTGGGGGGGGGGCCTCTTGTGACGCCTAATTAGAAGGGAGGGCAGGTGTGTGTGTGTGTGTGTGTGTTGAAACGGTTCTGGGGAGGATCACTTGAGGGGGAGGAAAGACGAAGAAGGAGATTGGAAGTAAAAAGGTTAAGAACGGTTATCAAGGACAGGAACAAGACAAAGGTCGTGCTTTATTCTTTAGTAAAGAAGTCAAGTTGGAGGGCCGAAGGAGAAACAGTGTTATGTTTTGGGGCAAATGAGCCTGTAAGGATTCAAGGAATTAAAGTCCAAATATGAAGAAAAAGTGATCAGGTCAAAGCTAAGATAGGTGAAAAAGAATCAAATTGAATAACATATTTGTCGATGACCAGGTTAAAATAAAACAGTCAAATATATCAGAACGTAGACTTGCAGCGGCAAAGATAAGTTCGGGGAGCGCCGCGCGAGGAGATTCAACGGACACGCGGAGAATTAATGGAGTGATAGTGATGTGGATTTCGGTGAGAGCTAGAGGAGACACGAGGACGTCAGGAGAAGTGGGAGGAGAAGAAAAAGAGCAATATTGATGGAGTGAGAGTGGAGGAGTTGCATGAAGCGTGCACAGAGAGCAAAAGGCCAGGGCAGGGCTCATGTAGAACAAAGTCCCCGGCGCCAAGTTGGAAAGTAAAACATAAATATTCAGCTTCTTGGAGAACGTGGAGATGCAGTCACAAACACAAGACCTCACTCCTTTTGGGAAGAAAAAAAAGAGGGGGAAATGGAGGTTGCACGCGAGTGTGAGAGCGGTGACGTGTCACGACGGACGGCCGAATCCAGCGGGAAACGGGACGGACCGAGGACGGGCGGCGCTGGTGTCTCGGCGGGGCCGGCTGCGGTGACAGCAGAGAGCGCTGCCCGCTGCGCGTTGGCCTCTCTGCGCCGTCGTTCTCGTTGCATTCAACAATCCGCCTTCCCCGCGCGGAGTTGAAATAGTGCGAATAGCGTGCGCTCGAGGGATTCCCGGGGAGCGGTTCGTGCGCAAAGTGACAAAAGCCGAGCGAATTCGTGTTGTTTTAAAGTCGGCATTTGATTATCGCCGCGTTGGAGGACATTGTCGGTGACAGGTGTCGCCACGCTCGGCCAGGAAGGAGGGCTTGAAGCAATACTCCGACGAGTTTGGGATTTTTTTTGAGTTGGATTCGATTAGTTCACGGTTTTTCGGGAAAATAAATACGGCTACAGCCAGCAGTCGATTAGCTTAGTTTAGCATAAAGACTGGAAAACTGGGGGGAAGGAGGAGGGGGGGATACAGATCGCCTGCTTAAAGTGGACAAGTACCTCGAAATTGCACTTGAGTAAACACACTTAGTTCCTAAGCACTAAATATCTCTGTGTGTGTCTACAGTCGTGTGTGTGTATCTCTGTGTGTGTGTGTGTATCTGTGTGTACGTGTGTGTGTTTGGTGTGATGTGACCAAGTGACCGTTCCCAAGCGATGCACGGGGATTACCGAGGCCCGCGGTGCCCCCCCCCCATAAAATGCACCAGCACACGCGCTGCGGTGAGCGGTGACACTGCACAGATGCACGGTGGTGGCCGCGGCACAGACTTTCTGGCCCCCTTTTTTTTTTTGGAGGAAGCCCGCCGCCCCGACAACTCTGTGTGGTCCCGGAGCATGTTTGTGTAAAGTGTAAAGTGTGTCGTAAGTGTGTTTATGTGCCATGTGTAAGAGTGCGATGTGGAAAGTGGGAAGGTCATGGGAAATAAAGGCGTGAAAATACACAGTGATCTCAGGAGATCCGTCGTAGCAGACCGAGATGAAGCTATAAACGCGTGTTGTTGGCTTTCAGTTCGTATTTTCGGGCCACTTCAACCATGAAGATGGTGATTTCTGGTTTAAGAGACTCTAGGCAGGTCTGAACGCGGAGGGAACTTGACTGAACTTGAAATGACCTTTTATTTAAATCCATGTTCCCTCAGAAAGCCTGTCCGGTCTTGTTATTTGTACGTCTTAAAATGATGAGAATAATCCCCCCCTCCCCTCCCCCACGAGAAAGAAATGCACCCAGCAGGTCCTCTCTCGCCGGCGGGCCAAAGTCTCACCGCGGCGATGCATTTGAAGAACCACCGTGGAATTCCATCCCAGCATACCACGGCCCGGTGACATCATCGAAAGCCGGTGTCTCACTCTGCTCTCACTAGGGGGGGGGGGGGGGGGGCACAGCTTGAACCATGTGCAGAAATGCAGTCACAAATGCTCCCAGCTTGTTTGAGTGTCTGGATTCCAAATCCTCTCAGCACCACCCCCCCTCCCCACCTTCTTCTCCTGTCTCCCCGATGACAGGTCTGCAGCTCGAAAAGTATTTGGCAGCCATGACCTGGAGAAGTGCACATTTGACGTTGAGCATGTCAGTCACCCTTAATTCCTCCCCCCCCCCTCCCCCTCGGCTCCAGCGGGACGTACAGTAAAGCCCCTTTCGTGTTATCGGCGCCGTTTCTTCTCTCATCTCGCCGTGATTTCCCCCCCATAGCTGGAATAGTTGGGATAGTGGCGACCGGGCGGCCTGTGAAGCCACCTCGATGATGTGACGGATAGCGCAGACTCGGCTCCGTGCCGAAGATCTTAAACTAACTTTGTGTTCAGATCGTTTAAGCTCAACGTTGAGAGACGGATGGACCGACAGACGCTGAAGGAGCTTGCGAGAACGGGGCAGGGCAGGTCAGACCTGGCGTGTCTCTCACACGTTGACTGCTCTTATTGCGGTTATTGACGAGGTCTCTCGGCGCACACGGCATCGAAATCTGGGACTAGTCGAGCATTGACATCCATCAAAATGCGATGCACTGAAGGGCTTGTTGAAAGGTGTACGGAGATATATATCCCCCTCGTCGTCATCGGATAGAAAAACGTTTTTCAGCTTGTTAAACTTCTTAAATTGTTCGATCTAAATAACTGTAAGAGGCCTGAAGAGGCAAAACAATCGAAGTGTTTCACGAGAAAAGTGTCCGGATCAGAACACGCTTTGTCTTGCTCTCTGCGTCGTGGATCAAGGCATGGGTTCCAATGCGCAGGTTGGGGAACTGCCAATGATTACGTTCATTCATGATTCTTGAAAAGTCAAAGAGCATCTTATGCGAAAGATATAACAATAAAAAAAGGGGAAAGCAAAAGTAGATTTTTTTAATAGGCTGATTAATTTTCATGAGCTTTTTGTGAGCGGTAATTCATTTTCTAATAAATGTGGCCTCTCTATCACCGTCGAATGCTTATTAAACAGCTTTGTTTAATATGTTTGGCTGGGCAGACCTGTTCAGTATTTAGCACCACTCAGCGGAAATCCTGAGTCATGCTTCAGCAAAGTAATTATCCCTTTTATGTGTTTGTTATTCTCCCTCAAACCATAATTTTTCACTTCTGTTTTCCCTCATAGTTTCGCGCCTCGATTTTGATTGTCCATTGTTTGGAATAATCCTAAAATTACACTATTTTGGTCAAAATAAAAAGACTACGGGCCTTAAACCTCTACTAAATCTCTCCTGGCTGTCAGGGGGCCAAAAGAAGTCCAATTGTTTATAAGGTAATGAGAAAATGACGCCGACTCCTGTCACTTCTGATTGCCAAAAATGACCAAATGGCGTACTCAAGACTTCCAAACTTCAGTCTGCAAACCGCTGGGTGACGTCCACTTCCTCCGTCTGTGTGGAGGACCAGAGAGCCCCGAGAAATAACGCCTCATTTGAAAAACACCTGCTGACATTTGAAGTTCCTGCAGGGAAACATCTGTCTGTTCATCCGTCACACTCAATATTTCATACAAGATTTACTCCAGCTGCACGCTGCATTCTAACAGCCCTCCACCAAACGGATTCCAATCAAACTTTTTACGACTTCAGAGCAGAATGTCAATAAAATGCGGGGAAAAAAAGAAAAAGCGACATAATGCCCGACGCGCTCCCATCGGCCGTTTGATGCCGACTTGTTTTGTTAATGCGGGGAGGGAGATGGAATGAGGGAGAGGCGGACGAACAATGGCAGGCTGTGTGTGCGTAAGCACAAGGAGGGAGCGAGAGCCATTTGTATGTTTTAAGTTGGTGAAAGACGCGTGTGTCAGTGCGTAAGAGCGCGAGCTGACGTTGATTGGCAGGAGGGCGCAGCAGGAATGTGGCGGGCTGCAGCGCTCTGCGGGACAATCACACACGTTCTCTCCTCGCACGAGAGAGTAATCGTTACGGGCAAATCATTACACGATCAGAGGGAAGCATGTCCGTGCCAAATATGCACAGCCCTCGAGAATCTCCTTCTTTTTTTTTTTGGTGTTGGTGTTTGGGAGGAGGATGAGAGCGAAAGAATGTATGACACCAACAGGATGAAGATTTTAAGATGGGATTAGTTTGTGCGTGGCAGCTTGGTACAGGAGGCCGAGCTGTGGGAAAGAGGTTCACCTCGACCGAAAGAGAAGGAACGGGCTTCCCGGTAACGCTTTGTTTTGAACACTCCTGGTACCTTAGGGTCAATTTGACCCCATTCAATGTTTAATGTCGGTGTTCTTTCGGGTCAATTTGACCCCAGGCTGTTTTTCACTGTGTCAAACATATAAGAACTAGAACGGGCACTCGGTAGAGCGCATACCTTCGCATATCACAAGATTGGGCATTGAATTATGAAAATGTTGGCATTAGTTGCATGCCAATTGGATAGAAAGACCGTGCTATGGTAAAAAGATTTTGACCTTTTCATGACCTTGACCCGATCGATCCCAAAATCTAATCAAATGGTCACCGGATAATAACCAATCATCCCACCCAATTTCATGCGATTTGGTTTAATTCTTTTTGAGTTATGCGAGTAACACGCATACAAATAAATAAATGAATAAATAAATACACGGCGATCAAAACATAACCTTCCGCATTTTCAATGCGAAGGTAAATATGAACTTTTTTATATATTTAAAGGGCTATTTAGGTAGTCAACAAACAAACAAAGTACCTCACACTTAAACTTGGAAAACAATATTAATTCTAATAGTTTTCTGGAGGTTTTAATTTCTGGTGTCAAATTGACCCCGAGGGTAAAATATGTCAGTAAATATAAAGGCAACAGGAGGGTTAAACATTGAATGGGGTCAAATTGACCCTAAGGCAACAGGAGGGTTAAAAGATTCATTTGTATGGTTGTGGTAAATCCTTTTGGAGTACCGAGATGTCTTAACCCGAAGCAATAGTTAAAGGCCGACAACACGCATGAGTTCATCATCACTGCTCCAGTGCCAAACATTGTCTCCCGATGACAACATCTGTCAATTGGAGGGAAAATGTAATATTAGTTTGCAATCTCAATAAAAAATAATTACAGCAACATTGCACAACAAATGCAATACAAGAGGGGGACACGTGTTTAGTCAACATCTCGGTAATTAAACATCTACCCACAGAATGTGATGAGTAATGTCCTGATCCTATCTGATCTGCTGTCTACACACACACACACACACACACTGCAGAAGGCAAATAGGCCCATGTGTCCAGTCGAGGTGACATAAAACCTTCATAGCGCGGACTGGATAATGGAAAAGGAATAAATGTGGGAAATATTGGCCAGTGAGTTTTCCCACAGCACACGACATGTTAATTAGGAGCCAAACTCCCAACAGTTGGTCGATCAATCACTTCAACTTTTTGTCTGAGCACATTACAGTTCCACCTAAATGTAGCTGGCAGCGAGGCCTTTTCACATAACAGGTTTGGAATTTATTGCACTTGCCCAAAGCTTACAAGATGCCAGTCTCTCACCTCCTATTGAATGATGCTCACTCACCCGCTGTTCATATTACAACGTGTGGTTGTAATTGCTGGGGCTTAATCTACGCTGACAACAAATACTTTTTGCAAGGGGAATATTTTCCTGAAAACCAGACTGAGCTTGCAGACCTCTCTCCAATATATATATATAACAGATGTGGAATTGGGCAACGCGAACACAACATTTCGGTTTACGGAGCACTGTGACACTGAGAGACAGCTATACCCGAAGCAATAAAGTAGGGTGGGGCTTTTCTTTATAGGATTTGAGCGCCTCACAAAAGTTAATGTGCCATTAATCAAAGCATGTGCGGCAGAGGTATCGGGTTATTATTTGCATGTGGCTCCAGCTGTTAAGTAACTGGATCTGCTGCCGCGTGCAGGTGTGTCGGGCTGACACCGCCTCGGGGCGCAGCGGAGGATGTAGGTTAATGTTCAACAATGTGTGCCAAAAGTGTCTCGCTTTTTTATTTTTTTGGATTACTTTTTTTCCCCCCCCCCGTGCATCCATGTGTGTCTGTAATGCAACCCGAGGTGATTCCTGCTGCAACATGCAACGAGTGTGAGCTTCCACGTCCAGCTTTTCTTTTCACCGACGATGTTTTTATCTACAGGACTGTCTCAGAAAATTAGAATATTGTGATAAAGTTCTTTATTTTCTGTAATGCAATTAAAAAAACAAAAATGTCATGCATTCTGGATTCATTACAAATCAACTGAAATATTGCAAGCCTTTTATTCTTTTAATATTGCTGATTATGGCTTACAGCTTAAGAAAACTCAAATATCCTATCTCTAAATATTAGAATATCATGAAAAAGTATACTAGTAGGGTATTAAACAAATCACTTGAATCGTCTAATTAACTCGAAACACCTGGAAACACATTTTCAAATGTTTGATTTTGTTTTGCTGTTATAAATCTTTTTTTTAACTTGGTCTGAGGAAATATTCAAATTTTATGAGATAGGATTTTAGAGTTTTCTTAAGCTGTAAGCCATAATCAGCAATATTAAAAGAATAAAAGGCTTGCAATATTTCAGTTGATTTGTAATGATTCCAGAATGCATGACATTTTTGTTTTTTTAATTGCATTACAGAAAATAAAGAACTTTATCACAATATTCTAATTTTCTGAGACAGTCCTGTATACTTGATTCACGTGTCGCGCTTTGTTTGTGCTTAATAAGAAACCTCGGCGAGCAGAGTTGAGGTACGGTTCACGGATCCTCGTTTTATTTCTTTGCACGCTCTCGGTTTCAGTGTGCTCTCGCATGCCCACCGGCCTGCCCTGCTCCTGGGTCTCGGGGGTTCATCCACAGCCTCTCCCTTTTCCTGGCTCCGGCCCACTTCAGCTGCCAGGCTTCCTGCTCATCAGAGATCAAAAGTGGTGTGTAAGCGGGAAAGAGGGAGGCCGATGACACATGCCATGTGCCATGTAGGTGTGCGTGCACGCCCTGCGGGCCCCGCCCTCTAGGCTGCCTCTTCCTCTGCGGTGCGGCGGCAGGGGGAAGGTGTGCATCAGGGCCACCGAGGGCGGGATGATTTCCTCAACCGCAGTGAGAGGGAGGGGGAAAAAAGACAGCAGTAAAATGGTAGTAGCCTTCAATCTGTTGGATGTGCGTTTGTGCAACTCAACAAACGTGACAAGCTGATTTATAAATGATATCTGATTGGAGCCTACGTGCATCAGGCGAGTTACTGACAAAGTTTCCGACTGTTGAGGTACATTTGGATGCTTCTATGCGATGATCCTGGGCAGAGGAAGGATTGCTTATTTTTTCCGCTGCACTACTGGTTTTTCTGGAGGCGTGGCCAGTTAGTTCCCAGACTTAAGAGTGCAGATGAACCCACGAATCATATATTCACACGCACAGACCAGCAGAACTCCTACGTAAGATGGACTTTATATCCGTTGGACGGCCGTCTCGAGCTGTGCACGTCGAGGGTGTTTACTGTACGCAAGGAGCCAGTTCTGCTCCTGGACGCTCACCTAACTTGCATGGCCCAGTTATCTGGATGACGCAAGTAAGTCAGGGCAGATCCACAACTTATGCCTCGTTAACATCAGGCGCACCCAGCTGCTGTCATCGTCCGGCTGCGTGCTCGGCAGAAACACCGCCCGGTGGCAGCGATCATCTTTCTGTAATATTAATGATTAGATCAGATTGAATGTGGTTTACTTTTCTTCTTCGATGCTCTTTTCGAAGAAGTAGGGCATTTTAACCCTGGTGCAAATGTTCAGGCAACAAAAATGCCCCCAAAAAGTTTTAAGTTAAATATAAAAAAAGAATAAAAAACACTTTTTAAATGTGAAAATCCAGAATGCGTCTGTGTATAAAGCATATCAGCTCACATAGTATAGTTCAGGCCTGAGATAATAACAGGTTTCCCAGAGTAATAAAAGTTAAGAAATTTAGAAACCAGAACTAGAAAATATCACAGCTTGTGGTGCCAAACTCACTCAACAGTTTATTAAAGTCATTTTTTGGTATTTCATCAGATGGAACATATTTTATTACTCTTATATTTATTGAGCTCTTGATCCAAGAGCATGTGACCACTGAATATGAGTTTTAAATGAGTTTTCACACCATAAATGGTCTATTAACCTTTCAGTTGTTGATAGGAAGGGACAAGAGAAGAGAGATTGAAATCCAAACGCCCTGCACAAATATTTTTTTCGTGGACAAAAAGCTCACGTTGGAATTATAAATGTTGCGGTTTTGTTACTGTAGAGGAGACATGTAGTTCAAGTACAATTTTACATCATTTCATTATTATATATTTCTTTTCTCTCTACTTTTTTTAAGCTAACGGCATTTTAGTGTAGTTATCGTCTAGTTTAGTCAAGTGTATTTTGAAGATGATATAAGGGCAACGAAAAGTAATGTCAGCATCCGCAGCATTAGTGGATCTAGAAAATATTCATGAGGTAGCAAGAGGCTGGCATGTAGACGTTGATCACTGATCTTAATGTGGCCATAACATAACATAAAGTTATGAGTTAATTAGTATTTAAATGAATGACCTTTGATGAACTGTCGCTGCATTGCCGATTTATGTGGCTCTTTGTTTGGGGATTGGTGTGAGTGAATTTAATGCGTATTTAAAGTGGGTACTTTTGTATGTTGCACTGATGACAGATTTAAAACTTGGACGTCTGTCTGCAAAATAATTTCTATTGGGGGCGAGCGCTGCCGTCCCTTAGATCCGCCACAGATACAAAGCTATTTATGATTTCACGTTGGCCTGCTGGCTAGCATGTTTGTGTGGTTTGTCCCGGATGCTGTAGCGCTGCTTCTTGTTTCATTTTGAGAATTTTCACAGATGCAATAGGTCAATAAATTATTTTCCTTTCAAGAACTGGTCCTGTTATGTTATGATAATGTAAGCTCATAGCGCAACAGAGAATGCACCAAATTCAACTTCTGGAAAAGGGTTTTAGTAATTAAGTATTTATAAAAAAATAGATGAAAACTTCTCATTAGGTTGCTTCGCTTTTGTTCAGTATTAGTCTTGTTACCTTCGCATTGAAAATGCGGAAGGTTATGTTTTGATCGCTGTGTATTTATTTATTTATTTATTTGTATGCGTGTTACTCGCATAACTAAAAAAGTATTAAACTGAATCGCATGAAATTTGGTGGGATGATTGGTTATTATCCGGGGACCATTTGATTAGATTTTGGGATCGATCGGGTCAAAGGTCAAGCTCATGAAAAGGTCAAAATCTTCTTTTTACCAATTTATATCCAATTGGCATGCAACTAATGCCAACATGTTCATAATTCAATGCCCAATCTAGTTTTCACTGTGACAAATGGTTTGTCGTCAAATTTATATTGTCATAGTTTTCATTAATGAAATTCCTGTCAAATCAGTTGTATCGTAGGCAGTTGTGACCTGAAATAGTCTAAGAAATTAGAGGAACATCAAGGTCAACATAGGCGAGGCAATGAAACACATTTCCCCTCCGTCATCACTATAGTGTAGCTTGTAACACTGCCGTGACTCACAACACCCCCCACACATGTCTTTACTTCTCTGTCCTTTCCGTGACCCATAATTCCCTTCTTCCTGCCCACCTAACTCTTAAAGATTAACAGAGTACTCAGTACCTGTACACCTGTTAGAGGCATCACATTTACGGGCACCAAGGTAATCTCAGGGGCCCAGTTGGTTTTCTAATCCTTGGAAACAGAAATGGAGAGCCCGTCTAAGGTCAGGCTGTTCAGTTTCCAAGGGGGATCTGTTATTGGAACAGCCATTGTACATCTTGGGAGGCCATCTGTATCAATATCAGAATGTACTGTGCCAAATGCAACTTATTGGATACCGTGTTCTCTTAGGATTGCGGATATGTTGCATTGTCTTGATTTGACCTTGATTATGTCTCTTTTGTCTCAGTGAAAAGACAAAGAAACAAACTGAAGGTTTTTGTATATCCATTCCAAAGCACAGAGGGGTGTTTGGTAGCGGCAACAGATCGCTATATCGCCGTATTTGAAGCTTTCATGGATCTCTCAGTGTCACCTGGATATCTGTAGCCGATGTGAAACCGGCAGAATGCAAAGCCATCTCTGTTACACACGCCAACAACAATGGAAGGACTGCTTGGACCACATTTTGAAGGTTTTGGTTGCAAGGGCAATTTTGGAGCTATCAGATTGAAACTCAAGATGCCACAGCAGGTCAATTCTGTCAGGAATTTCTAAGAGGGGTGTGCACCCTTTTTTTTTAAAAGCCACTTTCTTAATGTAAGAAAAAAAAAGAAGCTTTCATGGCTTGAGAATCTCCATCACAATGGAGTTAAGGATGCCGCGATTGGGTTTTAGCATCTCAAATATCGCCAGTGTTTTAAGTACTTTGTGTCGAAATCTGTCTGTGACAAAGCTACTCCGGTATATAGGTGGCCTGAATGTCTTTTGATAAGAAGCATGGTATTATATTTCCATAAGTAGATGAGTTGTTAGTTTGAGGTGTAACACTATTCCATTCATTTTAGAGGTACTGCTATCTGTCGTGTCATTGAGTACAACCCAAAACTCAATGGACCCTCTGATTTTCAGTTTTTAGGTTTTGCTAGCTACGTCTCCCTTGTGCACATTCATACTGTACCGCAGCACATTAACCGGAGATTTTCCACTTCTAACACAGTCTCGACTGAATGATTTATGTGATACCCTCCTGTCTGTGTGTGTGTTAGCATTGTAAATCGAGCATGATCCATCTCCTAAAACTGCACAATCCTTGGGATGGGGAGAGAGAGCGCCGAGTTTGCACACTCGTGTCATACCTGTTCCTCCTGACAATGGACCTTGATTCAGCGAACTCGGCTTGTGTCGATTTTAGCGCTGCTGAGAGACGGCTTTCAACCACTTGGACGCTCTTAGGTTTCATGCCACCGGGGATTTGCTCTTCACTCTGTCAGGATCACTTTTCTTGCACAAACTGAAGCCACAGCCGGCAGGTTTTAAGAGGCAGATCCCTCAAATCACAGAGGGAAGCTGTCTTCGCCAGCCCGCCTGTCAAGTTTGTCCTATTGAGCGTAGAACTGTAGTCGCTCTTTCGGGAAGGCATCAATATTGTAATACCATCAGGGCAGTTTCTGTCTGAGCTAACGGCTCAAAAGAAAGCCACCGTCGTGTTTCTTTATCCAGTATTCATTTCAGAATGCATCGCTCTGTCTCCCGTCAAACAACGTCAATTGGTGCCCAACGGAGGAGCCGAACAAGAGTTTAGTAACAAGGAATGATATGATAGAAACTTTACATATCACGAGGCCTAAGATGCCAGGTCGGCATGCCCCAGAGTTATGATGGCGGACAACTAAAAAAGTCTCTCTCATAGTTGAAATGGTGTCTTGTCAATAATCTTCTGTGAGCCTTGCTCATTTTTGACTGGCTTGTTTCCAGAAAAGGGAAGGACCGGGAGCGGGAGGCGCCCAGTGATTCTTCAGCCTCGTACTGTAGCTGTGCCCGGCAGTGCCAAACCCCGCTCCCTGCTGAGATGACCCTGGGCACACGCTCCAGCTGTGCAAACACAGCTGCATTGCTGAGCACACACTCACGTTCAAGCTGAGCCAAATCCAATTATTGGCCTTGTCTTGAGTTTTTTCCCCCCTTCTTCTTCTTTTCATTTAATTTCAGTAGCGCAAATTCAGCAAACTTTCCTGCATTTCCAGTGCATGTGAGCAGCGCTGCCAGGCTGAACAAGGCTGACAAACGCACCTCTGTGGCTTTCCTCTCTCCGATATTTCTCTCGTGTGAACATTCCCATGCCTGTCAGCTTAATTTCTCTGCCTTTCACTCATTTATTTTCTTCCCCAAACTTTGCCGTGACAGTGGGTATCCATTTTGTTTGGAGCAGAACCACCAAAGTCGACACGGAGGGGATGCGAGCCACTTCATCGTTTTTGGACAAAGACAGAAGGCCAAAGAAGTGTTTTTGTCAGGAAGGGCTCAACCCAGACTGTGATGTTACCTTCAATGACCTGCTTCAGATCATATATCCAAGAAATCAAAGAAATCAGATGATCGTACAGGTTTTAAAGAGACATTGAGGTTCCTCACTCACGTCCTGTGGGCATTTAACAAAATCGGGATTCATTTGGAGTCTCTTCTTCTTTAACTGGTCTCCACCAATTTCTGAGAGAAATATTGGACTCCTTCGCTCCCAATCTGTCAGCCGTTTGGTAGCAGGTAGCACACTGCTCAGCCTTAAATTACGGTCATGAGAGCTGTCCGAGTATATCAGAAGTGGAAAGTTATGAGGGGTAAAGCCAAAACACATTGGGTAACAATGGCCAAAACTTTGAAAGTTAGAAGTGGTACTTTAAACCTAATCTCGCAGTCAGTTCCCAACTTGCAACATTGTGTAACTTCGAGCATGTTTCCAGGTAATACAACCGTCTGACGCTGCACAGATTTCAACTGACTCAGATTCACAAGAGTTTAGGAGCTGGGAAGCTGCCGCCCCACTCGACTGATAAAGCCGTTAAATTGAATCTCACTCGTGTCCAGCTTGGTGTCACTGCAGGCGAACTCAATTGATCCGTTTACCAGGTCTCTGCAGACACACGGCTGCTCTCTGCCCGGTTCCAGGAGAACCAAAGCAGCAGACAAAGAAAAGCGCGGACTCTCACGTTGCCGTCAGCTTGACGAGCAGAGAGGCAACGTGAGGCGAACACGAGCTGACATTTTAATGGCTGCAACCTTGATTCTCAGTCCTCAATGTTGGGGAGAAAATATTACCACAAGTATCCGATTCCGGCTACAAAGACGCCCACGAGGCAAAGGCAACACATTTAACATGCCGTACTTATCCTCTCATGTAAAGATTACAATTCAAATAAATACAAAAATGTAATTTCCCCCACGTATTTTGAAACTGTCAGTGCTCCACTGGCACAAGTCCAGTGTTATCCTAACTGTCAACAGCTTGTAGAGGGAAGAATGTATTCAATATTTTTGGGTGAGAGCGGTACAGTAAACCATCTTTCCATTCCAGATGAGTGGTGTGCCCCTCACACTGTATATAAACTGACCGTAGTAGAAGATACTTTTGGCTCCGCTGCTGCTTTGGAGCGAAATCATGTTCCTGAGATATCAGAGCGCTCGTCGGCTGTGCCCACGGAGAGCCTCGATGCAACAACAAACATATGATATGCTGTCTCTCCCCGTGGCTGGGCCCATATGGGAATGCCCCGCCATGCATCGAATACAAACAGAAGTTCCTGGAATTTGCAGGTGTGTACATGCGAACAGGAAATCTGGGGAAAAAAGAAAAGAAAAAAACAAGAATGCAAAAAAAACGCATCACCGCAAACCACAGGAATCTCTATCGGGATATTACTACGGACACAGAGAGTAAACACGATACGTCATTCACAGGCTCACACAGAGACACGCGCAGGACGTAACAATGAGACAAACGGTAGTGGATTCGCACACGGTGTCCGATAAATCTCCACGCCGTGTTCTAGGGTTCAAATGGCGCCTCCAATCTGTCTCTTTAATACGGGGGGAATGCGGAGGACGTAATGTGCCAACTCACCCGCTCCCCCGCCCAGCAACCCCTCCCTTCAAACGCCACTTTGGCTGCGTCCCAGATGTCAGGGACATCATTCGTCAAACCGCTCCCTCTCGCCGGCAATTACACAAATATGACAGGGATGTACGGATAACTTTTTTCTTGACGTGCTTTTGTTGTCGTAAGTCTCGGCAATACTCCTCCATTATTGCCGTCAACTACCGCGGCTAGAGACACTCATTTTCGTTTTCCTTTTTTAGGATTATGTGATAACGGTATTTTTGATAGCAGATCTGCTGAAAGATTTTCTTTTTCCTGTTCTTTCCGGTTAGAAGAGCATCTCTCAGTGTCGTTGTCCGTCAACCTTCTTGGATAATTGCGCCCGTTGTGATCTCTGCATACTGACAAGACAATGGACGGACGACATTCAGCCGTCACGTTATGTTGACACTGCCATCGTGTACCTGAGTCGTTCCGTACGTCTCAGATGTCGTTCCTTTGGGTGATTGTCATATCTAGAAGGCCCGAGACAAATCCCTGGGTTTCCCCATCTCGTCTGTCAGAACGATGATGATGTTGTGGTTTGTTTGGCCGCAGGAGAATGTTGAGTCAAGTGGGGATGTCTGCGAGCGTCTGACAGACGGAGACGTGGGCTATACAAGCGAATCATGTTGTTGTCAGTATTTTTCTGGTTTTAGGGCAATCCGAGACTGACTGTTCACAGAAACATGGCAATTTCTGGCCAAAGTTGCCTGTACGTATATGTATATGAAGCTAAGAATCTATTCCAAATTAATTATAACATTATTTCTGATGTGGATTGATTATACATTAGTTGTGTTCTCTTTGCTTACATACAAGACACTTGTAACTCCAGAGGCTCCTATCCTGTGAGTTGTATTGCAAGTTTACAAAAACACGTCATCATTAGATAAATACCATTGACGAATAAAACTGAGGGAAGCAACTACTTAATGTGATAAGCATAATTGTAGGTTTAACAGCCTAAATGCAGTGGTCATATATCATTCTGACTAGGCTTTAAAAAATTTAATCATCCAACAATTACTCAAAGAAAATCCCTCGGATCCATAAATTAATGACTTGGGTTCTGTCAATTTGTGATGATGGCAGCAGCTCCTGAGTGTGGAAAGATAGGGTCACTATCACGCACACAGCAAAGAGAAAGCAATTGACAGAAAGTGTAGGTGTAAGTAACAGGCAGACAACTTACTGGTTAACAATTAACATTCTTTCCACTTTGTGCCCAGGGTACAGCTGTCTTTTTAGGAATGCAAAACCCAATGGAAGAATGGACAATCCTTTGGCCTGGATTCGGGAGCCGGGGGCCGGATAGTTAAAGATGCCACGCTACAGGCTGGGCAGCATTTCATTATTTGCCTCGCTTGCCAGCCAGATGAGATCAGGCCTTGAGAATGCCTCAGAATATGGAAATTAAGATTGTTCGATGGTCAGGCTACTCTGCAAATGAGGGGCTTAATTTGGGAGCAGGAATGCAGCGGCAATTCGTCGGTAACCGCAGACGACGCTCTGGAGAGGACCGGGGCTTTCATGGCACAAGTTGATGTCGGCGAAAACAGTTTCGAGAACCCTGCGGAACACATTTGTTGGCCCCTCGCTGCGGGATGTCAATCGGTTCTTTTCAGATTGCGCTTTTACTCACATGTGCTGTTGAAGAGTCCTTTGCAGTACCACGTTGAACACCACCAGGTCCTTTTTGGCCCCTCAGCGTGGTCGTGATTCAGGCCAACCAACCGCTTGCCAGGTTTGTTCTGTTTCTAGTTCAAAGAAAACAAAACCGCGTTTACTGGATTGGTCTACTGGGAGGTCCGGCATTGGGCGGCTTTGCATGAATTTCATGGTGGGATCCACGTTTGGCACATTGCCACCATCAATTCCGCGGAGGCTTCCATTGGGACGACTACATGGGGCAATTTAGAGAAATTACCAGATATTAGGGTGCTACTTGATTTTTTCTTGGCCCTGAACAAATGGCCAAAGAGTTACCAAAATCCAGAATGTGCTGCAATATCCAGAAGACATATTATTGAACAGACACATATTTGCAATGTAGCCCACATTTTTTTGATGTGGGATTTCCCAAATGTGTTTCAACAGTCTTAAATAAGATACATAAAAGTGAAAAGTGCACTTTTCATTTGAGATACCATTTCTTTTTTTTAAAACTTCCGCTCCCAGGTCAGTTTGAACTTCGAATGGGCTGCTTGAATGTTCTCAAACTCATACTCCCACTCAATTATGATGGGGTGTTTGCTTTGGTTCACAAAGAAATACACTGACGTTTATCAAAGAGTTTTATTTCGAATGTCTCATTAAAGTATAAAGTCATGGCAGTAAGTTGTGACAAAATTGTCTTTTGATTGAACGGAAAATATGTTCTTCTTTAATGAGGGAAAGGACTAAATCCTGAACGGAATGTTAAGGAGTCCTCCTGGGGTACCTCAACAAAAATACCCCATATAAACTGTTATCATCAATCATCCAATGACAGTCCCCTTTATGTGTGAAAAATTAGCCCGGTGTTTTGAATCAGTCGTGCGGCAGCACACACGCACTGAACATTGAACTTGTTGGCCTGCTACACGGGGAACACCGAGTTGTAATTGTGCCACCCAGCTGTCAATTATAAACCCTTCTTGGAAATGATTTGATGAAAAGGGACAGATGTTAGTATTTGTGTGTCCAGTTTATGAACAAAACTCTGAATATGAAATCCACCACTTAGATTCAGTCTCCATCTGTCTTTGTCGCCGCTTTCGTCCCGGGCGTGGTGGCCTCTGGGTTTACGCCCTGAAGTTCGGACTCACAGTTACAGATCGGCCAATGAATGGATCAGACTAATGAAATGCTGTGATTGAGAGCTCGAACACAGCTGCTGCAGGCTCCACTCTGTCCATGTCTGATGGTTGGACTGCTGCCAGTGCTGCGTTAATGTGATAGTATGCAGCGTTCACTCTCACTATACAGCAGATATGGTTCTCAGTGATGCTTTCGGTTCTCAACCCTTTTTGCTGTGGAAAATAAATACCCACTAACCAGCGCAAAGCATTTTCGGTTGAAGAAAAGATGTAGGACACAACGCTGTGCCATCAGTGTCTTATTTAATATAGAATATATACAATTCTGTTTATTTACTTACACTTATATTTCATTGAATATTTATTACATAACTATTTTAAAAGGATCTTTTCAGTTATGCTAATTGTAAATATTTTAAAGAAATCTCACGTCCCCCCATTTGAGAGCCACTGCACTGGATATTGGACCACATTTTAGGGCAATCCATCCAGTAGTCGTACTCAAAACTCAAAATGCCAGTCGGATTCATCTTCTGGGAACCATGTATATCTGATTGTCCCAATTCATCTAGTAGATGTTGAGAGATTTCACTGAATGTTATGACTAGCCGGTGGCTCTAGCTGAAAGGTCCCGGCATTAAACAAATAATTGATAGTCATCCTTTGGGGACCTTGCACTTGTTTCCCAAACTTCATGGCAATCCATCTTGTTGTTGTTGATAGACTTCACTCTGAAGCGAGCATGGCTGAAATCTCTTCGTTACATTTCATGTGCACAATAGCTTCGACAGGTTATACTTTCCCTGAATAAATAGATAAGCCAGAAACCTTTTATATAATTTGTATTGTAGTTGCACCAGTTCAGGGAATTGGCCACAGACAGAAACACTTTATTTAAAATGATCCTGTATTTATTTTGCTCCGATAAGGTTGTTTTTCTCTTCATTTCTAAAACTTGTGTACCTGCCCAGATGGTTTCTCGAGACCACCGATCGCTGCCCCCTCATTGTAAATGATAACATTTCGAAGCTCCTCTCTGTGGGAAACTAAATGATGGATTTGGCCAATTTGCTTTTGAGCCGAAGGTCAGTAAAAACAGAGGAGGTGGAAATGGATGATCTCGGGAAACTGGCTCACCCTTTTGAAAACGTGATTTGGTCAGGATGGTCCACCCTCGCTTGCTCGAGTTTCACACTCTTGCATAACCTTCCCACTCGCATTACAAGCCGGAATCGGCTGTAACGCGGGGCCAAGGCCATCCATTAGGAGCAGAGGCAGTAGTCGGGGAAACAAGTGGGGTTTTTCGTCTTCAAGTGGGTTTGATGGAAGATGCAAACTGGGTGGATGTCATAAAGCAGATTTATTATGCTATTATTTTCTTTCACTCAACGGACTGTTGGCTTGGCCCAAATGATGCTGGCCCACAGGAAATTAACACATTTTATGATTCAGAACCCAAAGTCATGTCAGTTCTTCTCGGTTATTTTATATCATCTTGACACGCTACTTTTACAGCATGTTCTCCTTCTACCTCAATGTGCTGCCCTGGAAAATATGTGTGTCTCTCTACTTTCCGAAGCTATGAACGTTATCCGTCTTCTCGGCCACAGGACGTCACTAAACAGCTTGTTTTGGTCCGGCGATGACGTTCCTCTGGGGATGGGACATAAACTTGCTGCAGGATGAACTAGCATGTATCAAGAAACGACATGTGATGTTTCCAGATCTGGCCTTCCCTTGTTTGGACACAACACATCCAGTTGTTATTTTTCTCTCCAACAGCTGCAAGTTATCCACGTCTTATTTTAAAGCTGCATGAATGAGTTTTTTTGGCGACGTACTGTAGTGGCATAACTCAATAAGCAGATCGTCACACTCGCATTTGATAGATTATTGACTTATGAGGTTGATATTGCTGGCGAGAGAGAACAGTTGCATCTCTATCAGTAACGCAGCAGCAGCAGGGTTCATTTGGAGTGTCGCTTTTAAAAAAAAAATCATCAGAAGATCAGTGAATTCCTACATTGTAATAAATAAAAACTGTAGCTATTTAAATTGGTTATTCGCTGATTAACTGTTTTTATCTGGCTACTGAGCCGAGTCCCTGTTCACCAGACAGTTACATCGGATAACCGGCTCCATTGTAAAGGACGACTCCCACACTTTGCACAGAGAGTTTCTCGACGGAGGTATTTAGAACCACGGTGTAGAACAAAGCAGGATAAAAAACGCTTTGTGCCAGCAGCCGTCATTCAGTTGAACAACATATAATGATAACAGTGCACTGATTTGTGGCTTTGGTCCTCATGTCTGTCTTGTTGTCTGTGTTGATTGTAATGTGTGGAGATGAATGCAAACCAAGTCCTAAGGCACCAAAATGAGTTATTTTTTTAACGTTTTCTTTGAACGGATGCCTGAAATAAGGTGGGTGGTTAACACATGAGGTGTTAAAGTTGTGTTCTAAGCTAAGAAGTGGCGAAATGAGACTAAAATACATCATCACGCCAACTAGTCCGCCTGTATGTGCGATGATGGGACCACCGTGTAGTTCTCGCGTGAGCTTTTTACTTCTGGGAACCCTTGTGACTCCTGTGTTGGCCTACACAAGGAGGCGACGTCATCCCTGCACCACTTCATATTGCCAGTGCACCTTCAGGTTGCGTGGATATTTTCCACATGCAGAGAAAAGCTGCTATCCAGATTTGTAAGGAGGCCTCCTGTAATCGCTCCATCAGAAAGACATTTTCTGCACAGCTGCTTGACTTTTTCTCTCACCAGCTCAAACGGGAACTTTGCAGAACTTTTTTTCTTAAGAAACACTTTCCGTGTGATGCTTCTACTGTACAGAATGATCCCTTTCCAATCAAATATGTCAGTGTCTGTGGTATACAGCGTGTACTGTATTAAAGAAAAACACTTGGTTTTCGTGGTTTTATAGGATTCTTCTGTACTGGCATTGTAACTGCACGCCGTGCTGTTCTTTTGGCTGTCAGAACTCTTTTGATGGCCTCATTAAAAACCTCCACATTAAATGTAATAGCAGTCGTTACCTGACCGAGAAACCACACTGTGTCCGGTGCAAAGATTCATGTTAGCGGTGGAGCGTTTTGTTGTCTCCCTGCTGGTTGACGTGTTACATTAAAGGCTTCGACACTGTATTTCACGGCTCCATCTGTTTGTATCGTAAGCACAGGGGTGTTCCACCACATAATTAGCCCACGACTTAAGTAGAAACTCCACGGTGAGCCCTCGCGACCTCACAGATTGTCGACAGGTGGACTAACCGGTCTACTTAGCACTGTTGAGACTCCGCCCACTCCTCCTCTCTACCGCCATCTGCCTGATGGATCGTGGAGGTCTCCATCGTGGAATATGCCTACTATGAACTATTCATACACTCTGTCATATTCATTGAATGTATTTTAACTCTAAATCTGTCCTTCTGTACACATTATATCTATTGCACCTGTCCATCCTGGAGAGGGATCCTCCTCTGTTGCGAGAAAGTGATCGACCAATTAATACTAATTATTCCTTTCAATGTTTAAGGATTTGTTCTGCAAGCTTTTCATGCCAAATGATCCAAAATGACAAATTAAAAAGTTCACATCAATAATCACACCATTCATGAATCCTTGAAACATATTTAAGAAATAGAGAGTTGCAAAAACTATTAACATCTTTACAAAGCCTTATATAGTCAACTTTGTGTTGTAAATGTAAGGTTTGTAACTGTCGTGTGACAACATTGGCGTTGGCAGCATTCTGTGGTGGCCGGAGTCGATGTCTTGCTGACTGCTTCCTGTCGGATGATAAACCCCTAAAAGAGAAAAGCATAAACGGTGAGAAGTGATTCATCCAAGGATGTATCCCATGATGCAGGCTGAAGTCCAGTCAGTTATGAGCGTTAGCAGGCAGACCGTGGATAAAAGTTTGCAATGTACGTCACTCCGGCTCGGCTTACGTCTGAGGCCGGACTGTTTCGCTGTCACCGATAACGGTGGCCACGTGAGATTTTTATTGTTCTTTATTGACAAACTAGTGATGGACCCTTGCAACACACTCTGCATGGACAACATCTTCTTTGCTTTCAATAACTCTTCAAAGTCTGCAAAGTAAAAATTTCAAGAAAAAGCTTTTTGCATGCATCTTATGTATTAGTTGATATCTAGTGTCTGGAATTAATAAAATATATATTTTTAATTATCACAATTTTAAAGTAGGCCAGAATTAATAAATTTCTTTCAAATTCATTATTGTATAGCTTCTCTGTAAAAAGGTGGACTATTTTAATTTGGAGGCATTTTCTGTTACATTAATGAAGACCAGCGCTCACCTCTTTCTCCTTATTGGCTCGCAGTGCAGTACGTAGTCTTAACCTTCCTGGCAGGTGTCATGACGTCTCCGTGGCCCGGCCGTTGATGATTTCTGTTCATAATCATCTTCCTGGGGTGCAGCATGCTCCTCACGAGAGCCATATCCGGAGGGTACCAGTCCTTGGAGCTCCTCTTCCTTTCACGTTGATATTTCTCCGGGGTAATGACCGATCCTACTGCCATGGCTCTTGAGAAGCAGGAGTAAACACCTCACGTCCGAAAGTGTTCCTGCTGGAGTCTATTCTTCGAGCGGCGCTGCACAGCTTGTCGGGGGCGGAGTGAAGACACAGTGCCGCTGCAAGTCAAGCGCTACGGTGGCCAAAGTCTGGTGTTTATTGAGGATATCGACAACATCGGCGCTCCTATCATCTCCGTCTACTGTTGATAAGACTGGAAGTGTTGCTTTTCTGACGTCTGCATGATCCGCTTCTTTCTTCAACCGCATATGCGTGTGACGCACCAAACGCATCATTATGGCCTTACAATACCGTCCTATGACATGAAATTAGTCCATAAAGCCTAAAAAGGCTAAACATGATGAAGTCTGCAGTTTGGCTTGCGTCATCCTCTTGAAGTTGGATAAGGCTAGCTGATTATTTAAACATGCATCACTTATGATCACTGTCAGTCTGTCACATAGGACTATAAATAACCCAAAAAATGAGTCCATACTGGCATAAATGGGCCTATTATTTTTTTGGGACTACGCCCATAAATTGAAATAGCCTTTTCTCTTCCATTCTGTCGAGAATTAATTGATCGGCCGCTGCGTTATGTTCTGCACCAGTATCCTGTTTCAACAGGAAATGCATCGAATTAAACGAGTAACATGCCGTTTCACGAGGACTTTAAACGCCCGTGTGAAAGCAGCGCACGCCTCATGAGGAGGGTGCCACGCATCGTTATGAGACATTAAAACAGGAGAGCAACAGAGCGTGAACGCGGAGGGACGTGATGACAGCGGCAGGCAAAAATGTGAATCTATCAAAGGTAGACACCCCCCACACACACACACCCTCTTTCCTTCGAGGCTTCACTCCTCGTGCCGTTCAAGATGAGAAGTGATTGGAGTTGAAGGGGGCAGCAATGAGAGAGTTGGAGCTGCTTGCCACTCTTCTGCTCACGCTCGCCGGGCAGACGGCACCTGGGAGACGAACGTCAGCAAGGGGGGGGGGGGGAAAGGTACATCTTCAAAGGCGGTCGGAGGAAGAACGTGAAGATAACCAAAGAATCCATCAGGAATCAGAGAACGTGACGAAAGGGGTGTCTCACTTTTATGTAGTCTCCCGGAGAGGAGAGCTTAGTTATGAGCTCTTTGCGTCGCAGGTATCCCGTGTGAACGCCCAAAGTGGAAATTGTAACCCTCTGTGTTTTCTTCCTCTTTTACACAGAGTAGTGAGTTGTGGCCTGAGGCGAGTCGAGACTCCGTCATGGCCTTTCCTTTATCAGCTCGGAAATCCTGAAGTGGCTGTTGGCTTCGGTCTATAATGAACATATCCCCTAATCCCATGGCTCCTTCACGGTGAGCGGAAAAATCCTCAAGCGGATCGATCCGTGCGGCACGGGGACCGATATGGCAAAAGTCCTTGGATGAGAAAAAAGGCACCCCTTTTTTCCTAAAGCTGATGAAAGAGGAAGGGACAAGGAGAGGAAACGAAGGCCACAATGTTTCCTCCAAAATGTGTGAAGTGAAAGCTCACATAAGTCCCCTTGAAAGTCGATTAGCAAAGATATCTTTGCCTCTTAGCTTTCATGCAGACAGGAGCCAGTCTCAAAAAAAGTTGCGTCCTTATCTAAACATTGGACGGACTCTTATTAATCAAAGGCAGTGCTCGAAACATAAGTCTGGGTTTTTCGCCGAGTGCGGCATGGTGAAAGTCACTTGCGTTCCACAGTTTCCACCCTAACAGTGGAAGCTGGCACCACGTTATAGGAAAGCTCAATTATAATATCAAGTTGGTGTTATTACTGTTGATTATGTGCTTTTGAAGACCTGACTTGCCCCCGAGTTCACTTCCTCTCCCCTTCCCTGGTTGAGACGAGCTCTTTGAAATCCAATCCGCCGTGGATGTTAATGAATCACCCGCCTGGTTCACCGGTTCACTTTGACCCTTGGCCTTTGTCACACTGAGGCACACATACGCACTCGCACACGTTGGATTTGAGCCTGTAGTTTTGGAGATTGGGATGCCCGTCGGAGTTGGTCGTTTCAACCGTGTGTTTTCTTAACCTGTCATGTTCATTTCAAATGATCTCAAACATTGCCTGAGTTTGTGCACGCTTGTTCAGAATCACATTCAGATTAGATCCCAGAGAGAAAAAAACCCTCAATGTATTGAGTTTAAATAGGGCTGCCCCCATCGATCTATATTTCACAGGACTTCAGGTGACAACTTAGTCCTTAAAATGGCTTTTATATCATGCAACTACATTTTTATATAGGTTTTTTCCACAATACCTTTACTTGACAATTAAAGGGTGATTAAGGCTATGATGATTATTTGAAGGTAATACAAACACCTGTTTAATCCCGGACCTGATTTAGTTAGTTGGCCACTTGGGGACATGTAAACACAACATTGACATATTATCCACTTATAAAGTTGTTTTGGTTAATGTGTTAGCAAAGCAGTTTCCTATAAACACATTCAGCAGATATATATCAACATCAGGAATCATTTGGAGTTGTGTTCCTGGCGTCTAGGCAAATATAAGTCCAATCTTTACTTTCTTTTACCACCAACTCCTGAAGGGGAATAAGTGTCTCTTTAGCAGTTAGCTAATTGGCAAAGTCTAAAACCAAAGGATTTAACCGCTTGATGGTGCGAGATGAAAAGCCACGGGATCCCCGAAGTAATGAGGATTCATCCAGACATTGAATGTCGTACAAAATGTCATGGGAATCTATTCAACAGATACAGTATTTCAGTCCGAACTGAAGTAGTGGGCCGACTTAGAGCCCCGCTGCTAGTGTTGCTCGTGTAAACGGGGGAACATCGACTTTGAAACATTTCACAGGATGCATTGACTTTTTCAGTATTTGACCAAAACCTAGGATATTTCCCTTTTACTTCCTGCCTACAATGCCTCTCCAGTAGGGCAGTGAATCAGTGAATGTATGTTAAATAAAATATACATAAATAAAGGATTTAGTCAGTGTGGCCACCCCCCTTTCTTTACACAATGGTGTAACCCGGCATTTGGACCCTCTTTGGAAATATCCAGTCCTCTGCCAGATCGTAATGGTTTAGTCCAGTGGGGGTGTGCAGGATGCTTGACATTGGCGCCAGTTTAGTTTGTTTTGCTTAAGGAAAGGGTTTGATAGATCCCTCGTTTTACGACGGCAGCGAGTGAGAGTACAGCGGTCAAGCACCATTAGCCTGTGGCTCAGTCTGGTTCCAGCGTATCGCACGGCCTTTCAGGAAGATGGATGCAAACGTCCAGATGACAAGGAACGGGTTGTCAGATTTGTCTGGTGTTAAGACGATAAAAGGGTGCGATGTAATTTCTTCAGACGGTGTCAAAAGTCTCTTGAGAAACAAGCAATCGGCATGTTCATCTCGGGCCGGGCCTCCATTTAGCCCTGAGCGAGGACATCTGGTCACTGAAGTGGTTTTCAGCACATCTTAACGATCGTATGCTTGACTTAAGTTTGCTCTACCCCATGGCTTGTAGTTGTGCAACATTTTAATTGTCAGCATCGATGGCGGGAAGGACACGCTTCAGCGGAGATCTCATGTTATTTTCAGGCACCTAATAATTGGCTGTATTATAATAAAGGTTTTTCATGTCACTTTTTTGGTTTCCCATGCTAAAAGCATTCAAGCCTGTGGGGTATGTAGAGTTTAGAAGTTTTTTTTTGTAAACTGCTGAGTCATTCTGAGAATCACATGCTGCAGTAAATTTCTAGAAATGAGTTTTTTTTAAGACTTGCAGACCCTGACACACATCACTTATCATAAAAGCTATCATAAATAGTCCCACATTACATTTGTTAAGCGGACTCTTTTATATAAAGCAACATACAAAATGAATTCAACCGTGCACGTACAACATCAAAACATTGGAAGAATCACTGCAATTTCTAAAGAAACATGTCGCAGCCCAACAGCTGCCACATGTGCAACGTCCGTCCCCGACGAAAGTGTGCTCGTACATTAGGATCTGGGTCATCTGAGGAGGCTTTCGCCCACATCTTACTGCAGTGACCCGTTACAGATGCCTCCACGGTGTGAGTGACGGCCGAGTGTAGGGCTTTGGACCAGATTTGATTCGTCTTGTGTTGCCTTCGGGTCAATTTGACCCGATTCAATGTTTCACCCTCCTGTCTCCTTCGGGTCAATATGACCCGATTCAATGTCTAACCCTCCTGTTACCTTTATATTTACTAACATATTTTACTTGAGGAGGTCAATACCCCCCAGCTTATTAAAAAATTCCAGATTATTTATAATAATTAAGTTTTCCAAGTTTAAGTTTAGGTTTTGTTTTGTTTTGTTGTTGACTAAAGAACACCGACAGCATTGAATTAACATTGAGACCCAAGGAGGGAGGGGAAGGTTAAAATGGGTCAAATCAAAAAAAACAAAAAAAGGTTAAGAGTCCACTCGGTTGCTCTTTCCCACACAAAGCTGGTGGACGTTTAGCTGCAGTTGCTTCGCAGCACTTCTGCAACCCCCGACGATGCGAGAGAAAACCCTAAATACCCCAAATCCACATCCCCTGCTCTACTTTGCTCCGCCTTGGCAGAGGCCCGGGAGGCAGGCAGTTGACCCGGGTCATTTCAGAGTGTTTATGACCCACGGAGAGCAGCTGAGGGCCTCCGCTCTGTGAATTTGTGCATCCTGGAGAATGCGGGCCCTGTTGCGCTGCTAATGGGCTCTATCCACGATGCACCTCGACCCCCACCCGTCTCCCCGGAGAGGTATGTTCCTTCCTACGTCTCCCGGTATCAGATCTCGTCTGCTGTGAATTCCTCCAGGCCCCCGGAACGGTTCCCCTCATCAAGAAGAAGCACGTGGGGTTGGGAGCACGAACCAAAAGAAGAAAAAAAACCCAAAATGATTGAAAACAGAAACACAAAACATTGTAATACAATGTACTTACGTTCCCACCATCACCATTGCTCTCGAGTGGTGAAATAGCATGCGCCGTTGGAAACGCTGAGATATGAATAACAAAGGGCTTGTTGCATCACTGTGCTCTGGTTCAGTGTAATCGGTTCCTCTTTCTTTTTTCCTCCATATGGACGACCCATACTTAAATAATAAGTGATACAACATGGTGTGCTTGTCTAAAGGCGTGCTTCGCAACTCGCGTGTCGTTTTATTTTTCTCTCGCTCCGATTCGCCCGCGTACTTTCTCTTTAGTTCTCATCGTAAAAAACCCAGCTGTCACGAGCTCCTCTGGCTGCGTCACGCTGCCTCGTTTTGCGTATGCTTGTCATCAAAAAGTGGCGCACGGACCTTAAGGGCATCTCTGACGGACTCTTTGTTTTTCAGGTGGTCGTTTGGGCCAACGACGGAGACGCCGTGTTCATCAGGGAATTCACCCTGATTCGACGGGACCACCTCGCGGAAGAGCCGCTCCGCGACGGCAGCCAAAAGCCAGAAGACCCTGTAAGTCCCTGTCAAAAAATACAATAAAAATACGTATTGGGGGAACTCCACCTGCTTTTTAATTTCAAACATCAATTTCAAACGTCGAACTTTCCCTCTCTCCCCTTTAAAGAAGAAATGAATTGAGACGTCAGATCAAAAACAAAATTAGCCAATTAATCTATTGCGCCGTGTTTACGTAACGCGGCTCACCAGAGGAGCGAACAGTCTGCCATGTTGCACCTCGGTAATGAATACAAGTGAGTGATGGTCGTGGGACATTGGGAGTGAAGGGCGGGCTGACCCAGCTTGATGTGAAACAGGGCAGCGCAGGCAAAACACGTCCAAGGGTGGGGTGGCTTTTCTTTTCCCCGTTTGCGTCATCACCTTTGATGAGACACGAGTCCCGGCCGGGGCTGTTTACTGAAGCCAATCTCTCACCCAGATGTTTTATCTAATTAGGTGGGTGGGAGGGATGAGCTGCCGTGGTCACAGAAACCCACGTCCGGCTGGCCTATCTCGAGTCACCCTTTGACTTAATATATAGGATATACATAAGCAGTGCTTTGAACACTGATCATATGTAGTCAGAGAGAGGTAGGACCCAAATGCCAAAAACTTTTCCACAGAAAGATTTAATTATTTTCCTTAGAACAGGTCACACACAAACACGAACTAAACGGTACAAACCCACACTGGGGAATGAGACAAACAGGGTTTAAATACACAGGGAAGGTGCAGGTGATTGGACGCCGGGGAACGAGACACAGGTGGACACAATGAGGGCGGGGCTAGCAATCACACAGGTGGAAACAATCAGGGACAGGGCAGACGATCACAGAGACAGGAAATGCAGGGAAACAGAAGACACGAGAGACGGGGACTTCAAAATAAGACTCTGGATCATGACAGTGAGAATATTTTTGAAAGCGATGATCTGCTTGAACTCGCCATATCACTTTAAGGCAGGATCACGAGGGCTTACTTGAACGTTCACATGAGCAGGAGAGGCTTTCAGATCAGCGGCTGGCAGAGGTCATTTTCAGGTTTAAGAGGGGATCAGAGATCCTTCTGGTTCTTGTCTTGTTATCTGTTCTTAAATAATATTCATGTTAACTGTCATATATTTGACAGTGTTTTTCTCCAACGTTGCTTTTTACATGCTCATTTGTCTCCCAAAGGCAGACTTAATGGAAAAAACATTTAAAAAACAATCAGAAGTCAAGAATGCAAGCGCTGTGGTACATGTTTATAGAACTGTAGTTATAAACCACAAACAGCTATATTTACGGCATTTGGGTTTCGTCTGGTAACCAAGCAGCAGTGTGATTTATGATGCGCTGACCTCAAGCTAATGTTTTTATTTGCATCAGTGAGCGCTTTTCAAACCAAACATATCTCAAACGACATTTATATATCCACTCCCACATACTGGAGTCATCCAGGCCTCAGTTGCTCTTTATGGGTTTCATTATAGTGACTTTAGTTGAACTATTTTTACCATCAGCACACAGGTGCAAAAAGAGAGCATCTCATTCAAACATCATCTGTCAGTTCATGAAAGAGTTTACCAGTTTACTTACTTTGCTTTCTGTCCGAGAATTGAGATGAGAGCTAAAGAGCCAGAAGACAGTTTGCTTGGCATTCAGATATGCTCAGCTAACCAGTCGCTGCTGCTCAGCTAACATTTAAAGGCATATACGAGGATGCTATTGCTCCTCGAGCTAACTCTCTGCCAGAAGGTTAATACATTTTTCTAAAAATATAGAACTATTAATTTAAACACCTATTATTTGGCTGTAATATCTAGCTTTAACCCTCCTGTTACCTTAGGGTCAATTTGACCCCATTCAATGTTTAATGTCGGTGTTCTTTGGGGTCAAATTGACCCCAGGCTGTTTTTCACTGTGTCAAACATATAAGAAATATCAACTTTTTTATATATTTAAAGGGCTATTTAGGTAGTCAACAAACAAACATAAAGTACCTCACACTTAAACTTGGAAAACAATATTAATTCTAATATTTTTCTGTAGGTTTTAATTGCTGGGGTCAAATTGACCCCGAGGGTAAAATATGTCAGTAAATATAAAGGTAACAGGAGGGTTAAACATTGAATGGGGTCAAATTGACCCTACGGTAACAGGAGGGTTAAAGAAGAATAGCACTTGTCCCTGTTGTCTGTCATATTCTCTCTCTGTTGATTCTGCCCTTTGACCTTTACATCTGATACCAAGAAGGGACGAAGGAAACCGAGGATGTGGGATGACTCGACCTGTAAACAGCATGTGACGGCCTCCAAGTCTTATCACACAATAATGTCTGGTTTCTTCAACGGGATTGCCGTTCGCCGCTCCAGGCATGACGCTAACATGATGCGCAGCCTGCAGACTCCCAGGAGCCACGCTCGTGATTCCTCTCAGCACTCAAGTCGCTTCGGGTCTCGCCTGCAGCGCTGCTCTGCGTTGGATCTTGGTTCAATATTAAGCTCGATTCCACGCCAAGAACAACGCAGCTTAATTAGCAAGCAACCCGGGAGGCGAATCTCAAACTCCGAAATGTATTCGCTTTCTCTCGTTTCGCTTTCGTGAGGATGTGCCAGGGTCGGTTGGTGGGCAATGAGACTGACCTCCCCAACACCCTTTACCCTATCCCTCAAGAGGGCCACAGATGAATTGTTCTCTCCGAAGGAAAGTGTTTTTCCTGGCAGCCTCAGCACGAGCTACTTCGATGGAAGAGAGCTGTCTTTAACAGCTTAGGCCTAACATACCTTTGTAAATTAACCCATATTTATTATGTGATGGCTTGCATGTACTGCAGAGCTTCAACGATGTCAGCATTAATAAACAAATATCAAGTAAGTTTATTAGGTTGAGATGTTCTGTTCCTGAATTAAAGTGTGTGTGGGGTCTGATGGCTAAAATGTGGCCTCCGAGTCTGAGAGTTTTTTGGTTCTCCTCCGTAACATGACTGAATGACTAAGACTGTGAAGATAAACAGAAAAGCGGGTCATAAATCTCTCTACGACTATTCCCACTCATTGTTTGGCCATGAATGAATTTTTCCAGCAGCTTTTAGAGCAGCAACGAACTCAAAACCTGCAGAATAGGTTTAAAAAATGTTTTCTACTTGCATTGTCGGATTCATTTAACCGCAGGGAACGAACCTACGACCGGTTATCTCTTCTGAACTCTGAAGGTTACAGCCGTGTTGTTGTCTCCGATGTACCTTTCTGTCCCGACGGGGATGATGCACAGGTCAGGTGGCAGCTGCTACTCAACCTCGGGGTGATTGAAAGACAACAAGAAAGGAGGACAGAGGACAAGTATGAAAAACTCCTGATCTTTGTCGGAAAGTGACATCGAGAGTCGGGAGAGAAGAGAGAGAAACGACATTAACGAAACCAACAGTCGCTGGTAGAAAGAAAGACGCAGCACACGGTTTTCTCCTCAGCTGCCTGCCGTCTAGACGGCAAATGTGATCATCCTGTCAACAGACAGCTTTAAAGTGTGTTACTGGAAGGTGATCCTTCATCTACTGGAGGTGCGCGTATGCGTCAGTTTCAAGTTGCATTTGTGTGATATTGTGTAATAATCCTATCAGTCATTTGATCCGTTCTTTACCGTCGCATTGAAAATGCGGAAGGTTATGTTTTGATCGCCGTGTATTTATTTATTTATTTGTATGCGTGTTACTCGCATAACAAAAAAAGTTTTAAACCGAATCGCATGCAATTTGGTGGGATGATTGGTTATTAACCGGGGACCATTTGATTAGATTTTGGGATCGATCGGGTCAAAGGTCAAGGTCATGAAAAGGTCAAAATCTTCTTGAATCGCATGCAATTTGGTGGGGTGATTGGTTATTATCCGGGGACCATTTGATTAGATTTTGGGATCAATCGGGTCAAATGTCAATGTCAAGGTCATGGAAAGGTCAACATCTTCTTTTTACCATAGCACGGTCAATTTCTATCCAATTGGCATGCAACTAATGCCAACATTTTCATAATTCAATGCCCAATCTTGTGATATGCGAAGGTATGCGCTCTACCGAGTGCCCATTCTAGTTTTTAATATTGATTAGTGCCACTTTTCAGTAAAACATAACAACTGTATTTCTCAAGAGCTTACTTGGTCTCTAATCCCGACTATAAAAGCTCTCTACCTAAAGTATGGGAGTTGTACCGCAGTAGAGACAGAAGTACACCGAGTACTGAGCAGTTCCTTTGCTCTGTAATCGCTCAGGGTCACAGTGCACTGATTGCTGCTCTTGGTCACACATAGTGTCATCCACACCAATAAGGGCCAGGATATTATGGGTTGTGACAGTGAAGTGTTTGGTAATGACATGTCATTAGAGCGCCACTCTGCAGCGATGAGTCGGGGCGCGAGGACACGTCCACTCTGCCTGTCCTCGCACGCCTCGTGGAACGACGTGACGACCCTTCGCGTCGTCGTTTTATTTTCTCACCGTCTTTCTGTGAAGACGTTCCGATGTTTTCTCAGGCGTGTCTTCCTCTCTGTTCCTCTGCCTCTCTCACTTGATCACATGCCAAGCAAGTCGGGCCTTAATGTTTTTACATGCTCGATTGCACCTCAGGCAGTAACCGTCTGGGGCTTCTTACCTTTTTTTAAACCTTCAGGGTGAACAAGTGCTGAGACGGTTACGCCTTTTGGCACATGGTGTCAGGGGTTCAGAGTAATTGAGTTTGGGGCGAATGGGGTCAAGGGCCAGTCGGGGTGTCGAGCAAGGGGGGGGGGGGGGGAGCACTCAGTGTCCGAGGCAGCGGCAGCCCGCAGGGAGAGAGGCCCATCGCTCAGCTGCACGCCGCCTTGGCAGCTGTGTTTTGCATGGAGCGCCAGGTGGAAAGGGCAACGGTCTTGCGCAATTAAACACTTCATTTGTCTTCATTAAAAGGATGGGCATGTTAGTTTTGGCCGGCTGAGAGGATGTTTAGGCTTACGTTTGTTTTGTTTCCACCGCGTGCCGTGCCGCCTGGTGTTAAAAGCACTTTAAGTTAAAGCTTTAGGGGATTTTTAGTTCTTAAATGTCCAGAAAAATGCTTTTAGCCGGAGCACATAACCCTGATCGCCTTAAAGACACCCTGTGGAGTGTTTGACCAGCAGTAGTGCTATCGGGCAGGGATGACAGTCTGCATGTGCACAAGCAAAATTATACACATTCATTTTCTGCATGTGCATAAGCATGGTTATACTCAGTCGGGCCATGGTTTTCCACTTTTCCACAGATTCACTGATTTTAATTATTTCGCAGAACAATGTTCTCGTTGCACTTTGCATACTTTTTTGGGCCCAGGAATCCACACAATGTCTGTTTGTTAGAAATAATAAATACAAACACAATGTAAACATGTTTCAAAGAATAGTTTGACATGTTGGTAAATACATATACTCTCTGTCTTGAAGAGTCGGATGAGAAGAATCTTTTTTTACAAAAAGAGTAACTATATGCTCCCCCATATGGTGTACTGTAATTTTCAATTCACAGTAGACACAAATACCATTTTAATTTCATATTGACGCGTAGCAGAGATGTCTTTGCCAACGCATCATATTCTACAGACTTAGGAAAAGATCCCCAATCAATATCATTCCCCAACCTCAAATATTGAACATAATATTGCAATTACAATCCCATGGGCCGGGACCAGTTGGCTGGAGCTACATATTTACGGTACAGATGAGAGTGATATCAATCTTATCGGTCTCAAACGAGCGTTTTCTTTTCCAAAATGTGGAACTACTCCTCTAAGCGCGAGGATCCTTGGATCAGGTTATTAAAGCAAACACATACCACCATACACAAATATTTCTATCTTCAAAATGAAACCACAAATGCGAGGTGAAACATTTCACGAGGGGAAAAACCCATTCTCTTTTTCTTGACTTGTATACATCGCACGCAGCTACATGAGCGGAGCACACGGGCATTCACTGAGCCTGCCGTCACGTTGCTCCCACCCATCTCGACACACTGCTAATACGAAGCATATTCTCGTGCGCTCACATTGATTCATTTGCACAGTTGTTTTCTTTAGAGAAATCGAATCCTCTTGATCTGTCCTCGTTGCATGCGTTGGCCTCTGTTGTTTCTTAGAAACTCCTCCGCCTCTACGCGAAGCCGCTCAGGCCGTCGTTGGGTTGGAAAGCCGTGGGTCCACAGAACTGCTTTCGTGATGCCAGCGATCAACCAAGTGCCGCTGTTTGTTCTTTGCATTGAAAAATGACCTCGTCCATTTGAAAGTAGAGCGTGCGCTCGAAATATGTCGGTTGCGCATTAGAGCGGGGAAAGAGACGGGCGAGCGGCTGGCGAGGAGACGCTTCCCCTCCCGCCTCGTGCGAGGAGGCTCGGTCCCGGCGCTCTCGGAGAAAGTGCTGAGTGCTGGCGAACGCGGTCTGGAGAGCTTTCTCTCACCCTGGTGTTTGTTCCATCAACACATGTGTTCAGTCACAAGGCCACATTGAATACTCCCACCCCCCCACCCCGCTTGATGTGGTGGTGTCACACCAGCGTGCTGTGGGTACTGCTGAGGTAATACCACCAGGGATAGAATGTACCACATTACCCACTTAACAAGTGTGCGTGTGTGTGTGTGTGTGTGTGAGTGATTGAGTGCAGCCAGCGGTGGTGCGTCTGGTGCTGGCTACAGTTGCTGGCTACCGTTGCCCTCATACATTACATTACATTTAGCTGACGCTTTTATCCAAAGAGACTTACATTCATGCTCCGCAGACGCAGCTACGGGGAGCAACTCCGGGTTAAGCGTCTTGCTCAAGGACACATCGACTAGGGTTAGTACAGACGAGCATCGAACCCGCCGGTCCTCCGATTGAAAGACGGACCTGCTGACCGCTGACCCTCATACTGCCGTCCGCGCTGCGTACCCTCGCGTAATCCCACAGTTGTTTGTATTTGCTGACATGTGTTTTGAAATTTTTAAAAATCCATGTGCGTGTCTGCACCTTTTTTTTCTTCTTCTTTTTTTCCCTTTCTTTCTAATTCGACACTATCGCGTGTCACCTCGCTCACGCAGAGCATCCAAAACTATGCCTTTGATTAACGGGCGAAACCTCCTCCCTCCCCTTCTCCCCACACACTCTTCTTTCCTCACCTCCTGCAGGATCTGCTCCTCCTCGGCGTGTGAAGGCACGCACACGTTTTCCGGGCAAGTGATTGATTTCTAATTGTTTACATTTCCCTCCCTGTTGCAGATGTTTGTGTTCTCCTCCAGCTTCGCCAGGCGTTTACACAGGCATGCACGGACACAAACAAGGGCGCACTCCTACAATGGAGACGTGTTGACGCCAAAGAGTTTCATCCAGGAATTTCTGGAGGACTTAGCTCCGGGTTGTTGGCACTGCATGTACTAATTGCCTCCAAGTTACAATTGTTACTAATAAGCCTCTTTTTTTCCCTTCTCTGTTCTTTTTCCCCCCCCGCTTCTGCTTGTGTTTGGGCACGTGGGCGAGATCAGTCGAGGCCTTTTTCCATGAATGTGGTTTCATTCTGGTTGAATAAGAGGGCCATACGATAAATTACATTTTGTTCCAGAATATTGCAGCCAAACAATAACAATTCAATGTAACACGTCCTTGTTCTGGGTGGGAGTCTCCCGCCCCGGACTTTTGGACTTAAGAGCTGTGAATAAAAAGTCTGGGACAAGACTTGTGTGGTTCACGACTTGACAGGAACTGACTGCAGGGTGGCAGTTACGAACTTTAGTGGTACTCCAATGTAAGCTTCTGTGCGAGGCGTTCGACGAGGGCTCTTGGCTCAGGCGGCCTGCCAGTGTGTCGCCAATATCCAGAGTAAGCAACAGCGTGAACCCGGGTTGCAGTAATACGTTGCCGCTGAAGGATCCCTGCCACCCATGCAGAGCAGAGTTCCGATTCAGCAGTGGGCAAGGTGCAGCCCAGAGCAGATCCCGGCCTTTAATGTGGGCTTTAATGGCTCTGTGTGGTCGTGGCTGGGCATGTACAGTGCAGTCGCAGAACAAACATACACATCTCACAATTTTCCTATCTGGAAAGCCACTGGAAAGTGCTGGTTAGCTCTGTGTAGGTTTGGCTTGCGACAGTGGATCTAGCACAGCAGTGTGGTTTTCAGGAAGGAGGGGTAAGAGTCTGAAGGGAACCGCGCAGATCCATGAGACTCGTAGAGTCCCGATTCGGGATCCTGATGAACTTCTGTGGAGGCGTTTGGCACAAGTTAGCAAAAATAAATGCTGTACGCAACGCTTTTGGTGTGAACGCAGCATTAGTCCAGTATTGACAAGCGGGAACGTCTTTTATGAAACTCGTGTGCGACACCTCAAGTCGACACTGTACATAATAGCTGAAGATATTCAAATATATATCGAAGTAGAACACTCATATACTCATTTCAGAGCTTTTTAATGGATTGGAGGAAAGCTGAACAGCAACTATTTTAGAAAAGGATTAATTGTTTGGCAGTGTTGCTTCAGAAATGTCTTAAACATCTGCTGGTTTGCTGGTTTCTGAACTGTGTTTAGAACAAAAGAAGCCGTTCACAGGCATCAGAGAGACAAAGATAGATTTATCTGGCAGATTAAGAAAGAAAGAAAGTAAGTAATCGTTAACACATTGATATTAAGCAATCATGCAAGGATAGTGTGTTACGTCAAATTATGTATATATAAAGATAAGTCAAGATCATCCGAGGAGATCAAGTTTTCTCTCACTGGCTCTTTGATGGCCCTCACACGCTATGCGAAAAATTATCCCATCGTACAACCAAACAGGAGAATATTATTATAACGACATTGGAGAGAGGCTGTAACGGCCAAGTGGCGGATTCATGAAAAGGGGCTTCAATTTCAATCATTTGTCCAACGAGGCATTTTTTCCCAGCTTATGCAGTATTATAATCATCAACAGTGTCCATCACCTTGTTCAGCATCGTAGTCGTTTTGGATGAC
The DNA here is from genome assembly GCF_029220125.1 of Pseudoliparis swirei. Classification (NCBI taxonomy): domain Eukaryota; kingdom Metazoa; phylum Chordata; class Actinopteri; order Perciformes; family Liparidae; genus Pseudoliparis; species Pseudoliparis swirei. Next base: position 8,463,913 of record NC_079408.1, read on the forward strand.
AGGCAGCAAAAGATTGTTGTGCCAAAGCGTAATTTAAACCTTGTTTTTCTGCGGGCCGTGTACCGGTGAAGCTCGTCTCTCTGTAAGTTTTGTATTCTTGAAGGAGTTTAAGTCCCTTATAGGCCGGTGCTTAACTCCACATATCTGGTTGCTTACAGCATATTCAAAGAAGGTTTTGATCTGTCAGTGAGAACGCAGGGGTCTCTCTCTCTCTCTCTCTGTCTCTCTCACTCTCTCTGTCTCTCTCTCTCTCACTCTCTCTCTCTGTCTCTCTGTCTCTCTCTCTCACTCTCTCTCTCTCTCTCTCTCTCTCTCACTCTCTCTCTCTCTCTCTCTCTCTCTCACTCTCTCTCTCTGTCTCTCTCTCACTCTCTCTCTCTCTCTCTCTCACTCTCTCACTCTCTCTCTCTCTCTCTCTCTCTCTCTCTCTCTCTCTCTCTCACTCTGTCTCTCTCTCTCTCTCTCAGTCTCTCTCAGTCTCTGTCTCTCTCTCTGTCTCTCTCTCTGTCTCTCTCTCTCTCTCTCACTCTCTCTCTCTCTCTCTCTCTCTCTCTCGGGCATGCTGAGAACCCATCACTACAAACCAGTGTGAGTACTGTGGGTGTAAACATGAGAGAATCAAGACCACGAAGTGTGTGTGTGTGTGTGTGTGTGTGTGTGTGTGCGTGTGTGCGTGCTGGCCCACAAACACATGCAGGCTCACACCCTCCTGCACACAATCACGGGCGCGCTTCGCTCTCGAGGAGCCCCCGGGAGAGAAAGAAATCTGTTCACAAACCACACGATTGAAAAATGACCCTGACGCCGTTCCAAGAGAGCGCCGCTTGCAACACGAGACGCCGTACTTACAACGCAACTTTACACAACGCGGCAGTAAGCCGCTGACTTCAAATTAGCGTGATTTAAGGATCTTTTTAGGCTGCAGGCAGAGATTCATGCGAGTCTTTCATTCGCCCTCATGTTCGCGTCTCATGTTCACACACACACACACACACACACGCTAATCTTCTCCAAGGCACAAAGCAGTGGAGCGTGCCAGTCTGTAAATGGTATTGAAGAGTTTTATGGTCCTTGGCCGCCGCTAAACTCTGCATCCCCGGTACCTCGTTGAAAGGATGCAAAAAAAAAAGTTTTAAAAAAATCCCAACAAAAGTCTGGACATTCACTGGCGTTTGAGTCACGAGAATGAGATCTCTGGAGAGATGTTGCGGAGCAGTTTTATTTCAAGGAATCAGTACACTTGACATCTCTCTGTTTTATGATTGTTTGACTAAGCTCTTATTTTATGAGCCTGGTGAGTTAGCCAAATATAATCTGGCTTTACCACACACGAGCAGACGAATGCCTATTTGATGAATTTAAAAGAGACGTGACTCACTGCTAATTAACCTGAGTTTGTGTTGTTGGATTACACAACGACAGCCGTTCTCATCCAAAGGACACAAAGACCCGTGCCAAGCAAAGTCAAAGCATCCAATGGAAGGTTTTAGGGTGAACGGGAGAACAGTGACCCGCACCGCGGCCCAGCAGCACCGCAGAGGAGTGCACGTGCACACGTTTTATATATTCGGTGTCTGTTCATCAGCAGAATGCCTTTATTACACTTTCTTTTTTCATGCCTGTGCACCGACGACAGCCGTGGCCCGAGGCCGTATATTATTGGGTTGACCTTGAAGAAATCCCATTCATGTGCACGCAATATTTTAGGAATGCCACTTGGGCCCAATTCCAATCCGACTTCTCCACCCTCCCACTCCGTGACCGAGGGAACTCCGTTCGGAGTCGCGTGAACGGTCAAGGACATTTTTTGCGACCGTTTCGATGAACGCGTCGACTGTTTTCAAGACCGGACGTAAATACGATGCATTTACTTTACATTGGTAATGTCTGCATGACGATATTTCAATCTTTATCCTCGTTCGACCAGTTCACGAGTCAAACTAAACGGCTGTTGTTGACGTTGCAAGTGGTTTTATGACCCACTTCAGATTAGAAATAATTGGTGTCAGGATGACATTTAATATGGCGGAAACTCAACCATACATGAAACAGAAAGGGAGTGGGTAGAGAGAGAGGACAGGATTGGAATTGGACTCAACATGAACTGAATATATTTGAGTGAACGAAGGTCACTGAATCCTCAACAGACATTTCTTTGGCCACAACTCAAGAAATCAAATGCTAATTATGACCATTTCACACAAATGTCTCATAGGATAACATGATGACACGTGTTGGACGGACATGGACTCAGACTGCAACCGGAGCTGTGTGCAGAGGCTACAACCACGCTAGTTAAACATCTCATAGAAGCAGAAGCAGCTTGTTTTCAAAGACATGGCCTTGTGGTCTTCCACAGATGCATGTTACAGTCTCCATTGTTACAACAGCGCCACTGTGGTCACGGTTTAATTGGTTTTGCTTGCGAGTGCTGATGCATGAGGTTTACGACTGCTCGCGGGTTGATTGTGAGTACATGGCTCGTTCTTTGATTTCGAACACGGGGTGTAGAAAACCACCGAGTCTTCAAGGAACCGGGCCTTTTCTCTTCATCCGTCAGCGTGGTATTAATTCCAAAGATGCTTACCAGATGCACACACCGGACACTGGATTTTGAGAAGTTGATATTTTAAGCACAGCAAAAGTAGTCAAAGCCCATGTGTGATAGATGCCAAAGCGATTTAGAGGATCTGATTTAAGCGTGTGTGAGTGTGTGTGTTTGTGTGTGTTTGTGTGTGTGTTTCCCGACCGTCTTCATGAACCGGTGAAACGTTGCGCTTTGGGCTAAGTTTTTCCATGCTTTTGCAGTTTTCTTCACACAGGAGGACTTTGTAAGTCAGAAATAGCAATCGGAAAGGACCTTTTTACAAAAAAAAGGAAAACTCATATCTATAAGTCTTTTATCGACCAGCATCTGGTGCTTTTAGCGTGTGCATCCTCCCACAACATGCGTGCACACTTCCTGGAATCCTCCTCCCCAGGTTTTTCTTTCCGAACGCTGACCCAAATCACAATGAAAGGTGACCCAGCGGAGCATTGAAGCTACCCGAGATTTATGAGCCCGCAGTGCGCGACGAAGGTCCCGCGAGGAAAACACTGCCTGGAGGACTCGGGCCAGGGTTCACGTTGCATTGTCCCCCAATGGAACGTCTGCATTGTGTTGTTCTACGCTTTGTACGTGAAGATAGTTCCTCCGTGATTTATGATATTAATCTTTGCGTCGCTGTAGAGCCAAATGTGAAGGTCTGCAGTAACAATATAAAGCCATCAATCATTTGATCACTGAATAACGTATTAATATTGTGCAGAAAGGTTCAACCGCTCATCTCTATTCAGTTAGAAATTAAACATATATATACGTATATATATACATTTATACATATATATACACATATATATATATACATACATATATATATATACACATATATATACACACACATATATACACACATATATATATATATACACATATATATATATGTGTATATATATATATACACATATATATATACACATATATATATATATATATACTAGGGCTGTCAATCGATTAAAAAAAATTCACTAATTAATCGCACATTTTGAAATTCATTAATCGCGATTAATCGCGATTAAAAGTGTTTTTTCTTCTTTTTAAAGACAAAACTTCACACAGAGCTGTGTTTTCAAAGAGGCTCCTACATATAAAGTGCCAGCGAGGTATTTAATATTGTGGATGATAAATTGTTTCTTCAGTGAAACATCCAGATTAGTAAAAAAAGAGAAGTATATTGAGACCCCATTGGTCCTGTCATCTTTAACACTGAACACAGCAGAATCAGTGGCCTTGGTAAACTGACTGACATTCAAATATGTCACGTTAACCCTCTGGAGGCTGGGGGCATTTTCTCTATTTTACAAAAACAAATTAAATTCACCTTTTAAAGGCGTTTGCATATGACACACCCCCACGTGTTATACATCAAACATTCCAGAACAATCTCAGCTCTCTATACAATGAGGGACAATTGTCCTCGCGCCGTGTTCTCTGGTTCTCTGACTGACGGGTTGCTAATGAGCCTAACCTGTGAGGTGGGAGGTCCTTGTGATTTACTGAGTGTTCATTGGTTGTTTTTTTCGCAAAATGTTGACAGACAAACAAATTGACAAATCACGGTGAAGGTTTCGTGTGACGAGTTCTTTCCGCGCCGCGTCACCCGACACGTCGCCCCTCCGTTCCTCTGTGTATCAGAGGGAGACGGGAGGAAGGAGCGGAGGAGGTAACCCGACTGATTCATCCACGAGTTTAAACTGATTTCTGCTCCTTATTTTCGCGGAGAAATAATTGTTTTAAAAACGGAAACAGTGTCAAACCGCATTGCCGCGGTTTGAAATTCAGGGGAGTGAAAAAACTTCAACGAACACCGGAAGTAAACAAAGTTGCGTTCAAATATTTTAGTGCGTTAACGCGGCCAAATTAATCGCATAGATTAACGCGTTAACGCTGACAGCCCTAATATATACATATATATATATATGTATATATAAATATTTGTTAACCCTTGTGTTGCCTTAGGGTCATTTTGACCCGAATCAATATTACACCCTCCCCCCGCCTTAGGATTAATTTAACCCCATTCAATGTTTAATGTCGGTGTTCTTTCGGTAGTCAACAAACAAACATAAAGTGCCTCACACTTAAACTTGGAAAACAATATTAATTCTAATAATTTTCTGGAGGTTTTAATTGCTGGCGTCAAATTGAATCCAAAGGGTAAAATATGTTAGTAAATATAAAGGTAACAGGAGGGTGAAACATTGAATCGGGTCAAAATGACCCAAAGGCGGGGGGAGGGTGTAATATTGATTCGGGTCTAAATGACCCTAAGGCAACACAAGGGTTAAAGGAGATGCATCATTTCCATTTCATTCCAACTGACCCCTCCAATATTGAGCACAGCTTTATTTCCGAAGGGAAAAATGCAGTGCACACTGTTGGGTTGTGATTTGTGACGCTTCTGGTTTTACAGGTCGAACCGCAAGCAAACCAGCAGCATTTCTCACAATCAGCTCTTCTGAACGACGTCACTGGGATAATGATAGGGGATGAAGTACAGCGGAGGAGCTGCTCCTCCACACCATCTTTCACTGGCTTTGCAGAGATGATGGAGTGATGGGTGGGAGGATGAGGTGGAGGTGGGGGATGAGGTTTTTAGGCCTGGCGCTGTTTTACCCTCAATTGCATGGCGGCACGCTGCAATAGACTCCAATTAGAGGGAAGCGTAGAGTGAAGCCCTTCTCGATGAGCTTAGCCTATGGCTCATGTCTGACACACACACACACAGGCATTCAAACGGGGGCCTCGACTGCTTTTCTTTGCGTATGTCCTCACATCTATCCCTTTCAAGAATTTGATGACGTTAGCACAGCGAGAGAAAAGCGTCTTGACAGTACCCGCTTATGATTTAAAATGTGTACATGTCTGCGTGATGTATGGGTATGTAAGCTCGGCCTATGGGCGGGGAGTGGGGATTTATTTTAACACCCTCTTATTTTGTGTCTGATGCCAGAAGCCTCGGGTTTATATAAAGCTCTGCCACACTTGAGAGGGCTTGGACCACCCCAAACAAGTCTTATATGCACCTTCCATGGACTGTTCCTTGTGTGTCTCTGTGTGTGTGTGTGTGTGTGTGTGTGTCCAAAGCTACTGGGAATTGAAATTGAGCTCAGAGATTTTAAAGAAACCCTACTTCGGCAATATATTATTACAGCATATTTCATTGGCTTGTCTTACTCTGAAATATGTCTGTTCTCTTACCTTCCTCTGACTCCGACCTCTCTGTAAAGGTCAGAGGTCAAAGTCAGCAACAGATCTGGTTGGTTTCTCGCTCATGTAGATGCTTGGCAGACCACCTGGAAGCTGTAGGCTCCCCTTTTGCAGCTGTTAGATAATGAATAATACAATCAGTATACTCATATTTCATTTAATAAAGACGATGTTGAAAAGCTGAATGGACTGCGCGCATTCATCCTGCGGTCTTTACAACCCGTTTGAAGATAAGCTTTGAAGGGACTTGTAGTTTGGTCTCTCAGACACTAGATGCTGCTCTTGAGCTTTAGAGGCTGCAGCGGAACATAGTTCAGGTGTTCAGCAGTCGGTGCGCTCTCCGTTTTCTCTCTGATAATTGATTGGTAGCTCTTTGAGGAATTGTATCGGCACACATTTTACACAGCGTTCTCCTGTGTCCGTTTCCCTTTCGTAGCGTTTGAAATAAACAAGGTATCAGAAAGCAAATCTCACCCGTGGGAAATCAAAATGAATTAGTTTCAGGTCAAGATAGAAACAAACAACGCCGGGTGTTATTATGGGAAGCGTGCTCGTGGACTCTCTTCCCCTTTGCACTCCTCTCCTGCCGTTCAGCTTCACCATCCGAGCGGCAGAACGCCTTCGTAGTGGGGAGTTCACGACAGTAGCATATTTAGACAGCTGTAAGCTCAAAAGCTCCTGTGCATACAGGGTAGAGGGTTTTTTATGTGGGAGCGGGAGGGATGGGGCCGCACTGATCCATCGCAGCTTTCTTCCTGTGCGGTTACTCTTCAGTCACGCATCCAAAGGTTTCCTCTCCCCCTCCATCACCTGGGCAAGCTTTGACTTGACACTAAACTTTTGGAGAGCACACACGAGGTTTTCTTTTCACGAGCGTGCGTTTGCCACTTTTTGTTTCGTAAACTGTGAAAGAGAAACTAGATGTGATTTCCATGTTTCAACAGAACTATAAAAGGAACAGAGCCCGAGGCGTGAGTTTTGCAATATAAACTTTTCTCAAAGTGTATTTAAGGGCATGATGTATTACTTGGCATGTGAACATACGTAGTCTCGATATCACTCACACACACACACACTTTCTCTCTGTCTCTCTCGCTCTCACTCACACACACAAACGTATTACCCACAATACACTCGGACACACAGCTTCAGGATCCCATGATGTGCAGCAACCTAAAGTCCTGTAACACCCTTTTATTTTATATCATTTGATCACCCGATGCAATCGCTACCGTAAGGTTTGAAGACGGAGACGTGGACTTGTTTTTGTTATTGAGTCGTCAAGGCCATCTGTGCTGTACAGGACCGCCATGTCGGCTGCCTCGTAAAGCTGCTTCCTAAACAGTAGTTTTAAACATGCATCAACTGATTTTAACACAAAATTGACATTGACATGTTACAAACATGAATCTATTTCCACGTGCAGTGGCTATAGAGCAAGGTTATACTTAATTTGGAGTCGTGTTTCCAGTCACCTGAGTCCAATTTCCACTCTCCTTTTAGCTCCTGGTCTCCATGCGACCCTTTTAGCTGATAAATGTTGCCACATGTTCACCAGCTCGTCGCTAACTTTGACTGTCTACCGTTAAGTGGCGGGCAGGGATGTCCACACGTCAACCTCGTGGTTGAAACACCGATGATGTCAATAACGTGGGAATACTCACAAATTAATCAGATAATTGTGTCAGACATGGTAAATGTACTTGTTTAGCGCTTTTAATACCACATGACATCATTCACCCATTCTCACCCATATTGACTATATATACACTGATGGGAGGAGCCACCTGCCCATCAGGACTAACATTAACACACATTCACACACACCATATAGGCACAGCGACGGGAGCAAATTTGGGGTCAAGCGTCTTGCCCGAGGACACATCGACATGGGCCAGCGGAGCCGGGCATCGAACCGCCGACCCTCTGATCGAAGGACGCGGCGTTCCCCACGCAGCACTCATTTTGTTAGCCGTTCAGTTGGCCGGGATGGCGCTCCTGTTTCGCCTCCGGTTACATACGGAGCAGTGATGTCAGCTGTTTTCGTTAGCCATTATCTTGTGGTCACACTTCTTGGATTCCTGGGAGTTAGTTGAAACTTGGCTTTGCGTCGCTGCATCAGCCTCGTGTCTTGTTTTTTGTTCCACGGCAAAGAGCGGAGCTTTAAAGCTCCTCTTCGCTGTCGGGCAGGAGTGTTTGAGTCGTGTTTATTTTGAGGCTTCGCTGAATAACCGTAATGTGTGTCCCGTGGGCCATATTTCCTTGTTGACCTTCTAGTAGGCGCCTTGTGTTTGTTATGCGAGTGGTTTTTGGAAAAGAAGGGCAGCGCGAGTGCTCTTTTCCATATAGATCCGCAATCTGCTCAATAGGTTCCGACAGGCCGAGCTGAACCACTATCCAGTACATTTTACCCAAGACGGGTGGAAAAAGAAAAGAAGACCCGATGGAATGACGCTGAAAAAGAGAGCGAGGCTTAAAAAGGGAGAAAATACAGACGAAAAGGTAGCGTGGATGGTTCGGATGAGTCACTATGTGCGATTTCTTTTTGAGTACGTCATTCAGGACCCGTCTCTCATTCACTTCCTCGTCTCTCGTGTTCCGTGCATCCGAAAAGGAGCGCCGAAGGCGGCGTGACGCATCCATCGCAACTTCACACATTCTAAACGTAAAGATGACGTCATCCTCCCCGCGCGCCTTTCCGAAATTCGGTTGCATCTGCGATGCGCCTCCTCGGCTGATTACAGAAGCACATGGGCGAGGAATGCATCAGTGTGGCCGGCTGATGGATGGTTTCCTCTCTGCTGCAGGACGAAGCCCAGTGCATGTGCCGAAGTGTGGCTGCTTGGAGGAGCTGTCGGCACTCCCAGCACCCGTGGCAAGTTATGGACAAGGAGCATACGGATTTATGTCCAAGTGTTTATAAGCTTGTGTGTTAATTACATTGTGAAGAAAATGAACCTGGGTATTTTCAGAAACTGCTTCTCATTTATTGTGAGAGGAAAGAGTGTGTAGCAACTGATCTCACCACTGCTGGATTGTGCAGATGTTTCATATCAGGCTGGATCAAACACTAATCTTCTCCTGCTCACTAGAGTTGATTATAAACCATGCAGATGTGTTCCTGGCTGTGCTTTCATAACTCATCATTGTACAATGTATGAAACTCTTAATTGGCCCTCTCCCATCACAAGATGGCAACATTTCAATTAAAATCTCTATTTAAAAGAGTTTATGGTTTGTTTCTTCTCTCCGTGTAAAGCTCCCTTTGATTGTAATAATGTACCATTAGATATTCAATCCATATCATCAACCCTCTTGTTAAAGAATGCACTGTCTTCGGATTATTGGATCAGTTGTACATATCCATAATAACTATGTTTCATAACTTCATTACTCACAGGCATTAAAACTTTTTTTTATAAGTATAAATTAATGATACATTTTCATGCACTGCTTGGAGTACAATTTCCATAATTATTTATTTTGTCACATTAGATTTGGTATCGCTCAATTATTTCCAATGCATGCGGTACAATAGCGTTTTGTGCTTGATGATCAGGTTCATTCAAATCTTCTGGTTGTACGACAACATTTGCAAACATGTAAAGAAGGTATTCAAGTGTTTTGATGTGCAACAGTATTCAGATGTCTTAATAAGATATGTGCACATATCAGGGCACACTTTTTTTCCTCAGACTTGTGTTACTTCAGTGTCACATACAGTGTGGGAACTTTAAGTGCTGAGTTTCACACCCATTTTTCGGCTTTGAGTCTTTACTCCGACATTCGCAAAAGACTCTTTCATTGACAGTTTTACACAATTTCAAATCTGCTCCTCACAAACGTATTTTTTAAGTCATTGTCGTTGATCAACAAAGCGTGATGTGCAGTAGAACTACGTCTTTGAACATGCAGTGATCAGGACGATCAGAACAGACTGATGGTCAAAGACAGTTTTCTCTCATTTTTAACTGGCCAGTTTGTATTTTAACAGTAAAAATAAAAGCCAACATGTTTATGCCTGGGATGAGCCTTCATCAGGAAATGATTAAGTGATTAAGAAATGTAACCCAATAGCATTTGTATAAGAGATTCAGTGGATGTCTCTGTTTCTCAAAGGGAATTGGAACAATGTGCTCGAGGTGTCATCCTTTTTCTTTAATCGTTTCCATATTTGTAGGTCATGCATAGGTCATAACAAGGAACCGAAGTGCACCCGCCCCTTTGCTCCGCTCGTTATTGCATCATTATTCAGATATCAGAGGATGCTCCAAGGGTTATAGCCTCCTTGACCACCTTTATCATATTACCATCCCTTTCTCTGATGTTACCAGAGCCAAAGACAACACATAATACATTATCGACAATGAAAGACACATGTTTTTGATGCGACTCAATTTTGGGGTTAAAAAACGAAACCGTAGCTGCACAAACAGGAGATCAGACACGTCTTTCTCCGTGGCAAAAAAAAATCCTCAACTCTCTTCAAGTGTAAATACACAATTGCACATCACGAATAATAAGCAGCCGACACAAACCAGGTGCCTTGTTTTATTTGGAGTTGCTGCTCGGTGTCTCTGCTCTGAAAATGGAACTGTTGTCTCCTTTCCCAATTATGGACGAGGTTAACAAGAGGACCTGTTTCATGTCTGCAGATCCAGAAGGGGCGTTTTACAGCTTTGAACCTCGGTTCTCTTGACTCTCCTCGCATGTATGCAGTAATTAGTAAAGTCTCTCCACATTATGATATAATCTCCAATTAGCTGTTTCAAGTCGATAATTACAACATCCCCCGTGTTTTGGAGTATTTATTATACATCTAGGTTTTCCATTTTAACCATTTAATCATTTCCCCTTTCTCCTTTCTATCTTTTCTAACTTTCTGTGGATCCTGACATGACCGTGGATGTCATATTTACATTTCCGCAATCCAGACGGAGCCTATTGCAGCCAAATATCTTCGGTTTCACGGCGTTGATTACCGCACATGGCTGCAATATTTATTCATCATGGCACACAATTTCCCACACAGCCTTCTGAACAAGCTGTCCGGGGTTTAACATGTCAAAAGTCCTTGAAACTACTTCTAAACTACCATGGAAAGCAAACTTAGTGCTCCTTTTCTTTAAGTAGAACCATAAATTCATGTTCAGAGGAGCCAGAGAGCTTTTTTAAACTGTTGTATTGTGTATTGTATTGTACACACACAACAAATCATATGTATTTGTTGTTGCCCATATGTGTGTTTGTTCAGGAAAGAATAACACAATGTCGATAAATAATAAAGGACCCAAAAAACGCACCCTGTGCTTTTGGTTCTAACCGCTGCGGCCACTGACTTGTAGCATGATGTCACCAGATAGAAGCGCAGTTCAAGAGCACACTAGTAACTTTAGAGTAATTTATGTTGACATGCATGAGGAAACCAACACAAGTTAGTCACTCAGACAGGAAGGAGTTTTAGGGGGAAAGAGATGACATGTCCAGGGTGCGTGTCAGATGTGAACAGCCCCAGATGGAGCAGTGATGTCTTCGGGTCTGTTTCGCACGACCAGGAGAGAGAGAGGCCGCGCAGGCATGTTGTTCGTTCAGCTGTGTTGACGATGGAAAAGAAGTAACACATGTTCAGTTATTTTAATAGATAATCTAATATCTGGTGCTGGCACGTTTTATGGGAAGTCAATCGGCAGAAATTCAGAATCCATGTTTAATTTATAGTTGGACACTATGTGATTTTTGTAAATTTGGGGATTAAAAAAAAAAGATTTAGGAAAGTTAAAGCTGCATTCGTATTCGTTTGTCCTCATGAGGGCAGCGCAACCAACTAGAGTACATGCTATCATCTTTTTTGTAGTTCTGGTGTTATATTGTTATCTCTAACATAGTAGCAAACAGCTATTTAAAGTCACCGCAGACTGTTAGCTGCCTTTCATTTGGAGATGTATTTCTTGAGATTATTAGCCCGGCGTTGGTCTTCACCAACTCCTGAGGGGAATATTTGTTCGTTAGCTCCTCAGCTTTTACTCGCTACTTGCCAACTGTTGGCCACGACGAGGCAATTGACTGAAGGTTGTTTATAGCATGGTGATAATGATCTGTTGGTTGATCACTCCGAGCCACCCCTCTTGACCAAAAAATGAGTCATGTACTTTAAAGTCAGCGGGTTTTATTGATTTGCGTTTTTAGAAAAGGAAGTGCGGAGTCAGAAGACTGTCGTGAAAGGCTATACAATCCAGATGACATGGCAATATGGTCTCCATTGGGAAACACAGGGGATCAGTCAAGCTTGATGCCGGCTAGGAGTCCATAAATAAGCCGTGGTGCTTAGTGTCTGCCCAGATCTGGACGCAGGTCCCACGCTCCCCATTTCCCTCCAGCCCACCTTGGCGGGCCGGTTGAGTCAACTCCAGCGACTTGAAAATAGCTAATTTATACCCGTCCCCACCTGTCAAACCCTCTTTAAAACGCCACAGTGTCCGTGGCTGGGTTAAAGAGAGGGGCATTAGTGGGGGACTGTCGGTGAAGTGGGACCCTGAGGGAGTTACCTTTTTGATCACTAGAAAGCTGCTAAAACATATGAGCTCTCCTGGATGTGCGAATGGGAAAAGCTTGGTGCTGAGAACCTATGGACGCCGTAGCAGGAAGCAGTAAATGTCACTGCTAATTCTTAGTTATGTGCCCCATTCCTCCTCTGCGTTGTGGGAGTTTAACAGGCTTGCTCAGGTGGGATCAGATTGTGGTTACTGGCTTATTCAAAATGTCACTATAAATGTACAGTAAATGATAGAAAATATATATTGAAGGTATATTTTCTGTTAACTTTTGGATTAAGCAGATGTGTCTCTTATTACCCTCTTGCTGAGAAAGAAATCACTCATTCCTATGAGCCAATTGATTTACAATATACAGTCGATCAGTTGGTCCTCCACGGAAACATCAAGTGGAGGAGGATTTCAATGAATTCTGTACAGTTGACATGCATTTAGTCAAAAGGTACCAACATGCTGTATTACTGGACACCCTTGCATAATGATGTTGTTGCTTTAGATTCTCCAACCTGATAAAGGAAGCAGATGGGTTATAGCTCATACAAAACTCTGTTCAAAACATAATTTAGAGATGGATTCAATTGATTTACAACATACTAATGCCATTGTCAACCTGGCTGTATATAATGTGTCCCGTTTAAATAGCAGTCGTAAGATATATTCACCATTTTAAATGTTGAAACTACCATCTGGGAGCCATCCAATACAACGTCGCCGGATTTTCCGAGCCTATACGCAAGCGGACAAGATCCCTACCATGCAGCTGCTATTGTGAGAAACAAATCATTTTGTTTTCATTCATGCTGTAAAAGGTTGTGGGACCAGTATCCAGGCAGAACAAATGCCTTCCTCTGCGGGGCCACAGGGAGTAACAGTCAGAAGGTCTGGAGAGATCGGTCCGTTAAAGGCCAAGTTTGTCGTTCCCTCGAGCGCATTATGTATCCCTAGAATGACCTTGCTTGCAGCGCTGTTCCTCCTTCCCCCTCGGCCATGATACAGAATCCTCAGAAGATGTGTTTATGGCTCCTTAAATCTGTCATCTTCAGATTACCACCAAATACTGAAACCAAATATTGCTCACATCACTTGTAGTGATATCACCGCGCTCCACATCAAGTCCTAAATAATCGTAAATAATCGCGATCAAGCAGTCCGTAAAAAAGAAAAAAGGAAGAAACGCCCTAATGCGAATCATTATCGACAAAGAAGAATAAATCTATATTTAGGGAGTATTTTTAAAGCAGATGTTTTATCTGTGCTACTGCTTACTTTGAGTTGCTTTTGCAGCTCACCTCCCATCTGGCTTAAATTGGATTTATCTGATTGTCAGGGAATTACATCTTTATTTTAATCCTCTGGTTTGGGGGGGATGGGGAAGTGTGGTTGACTTTCAGCTGCAAGTCGTAAAATCGCTGTCCTGGTAAAACATTTTATACTGTGGCCCAGAAAGCCTTTTAAACAATGGCTTTGGTGTAAATCATGCCTGGAGCACATACGCCGTTGGTGAGGGTGGTGGGAGGCTACACCATTTGTCCCAGCTGAACCGTTTAATTCTCCTCGGGGGAGTCGAGGGTTTGGGTTGAGTGTAACTTAATGTGGATTCCTGGGAACTTTAGCTTCATTTGTCTCTTTCGGGGAACTCTGGGATTGTTAACTCAAGTCATCCCCATGATATCGCAATCTTTTAATTTGACTCTTCATTCCTTCACATAGGAGAGGAAAGGATCCGTTGAACTTCTGCCTATAAAAATCATTGCCTGTTTATATTATATGTTATAATGCACGAGAGACCTCTTCTAGCGTATTTCTACCCCACTGTGAGTGAGCAATGTTGGTAAGATGACGACATGACAGTCAGATGGGCCAAGAAACATGAGCAGCCGGTCAAATATGAAGGTTTTACAGTTCCAGTAACTTATCGCTGTGATAGAAACGTAATCAAAGCGAACGTAACCTTTAACATATTTAACTTTTTTTTTTCTTCAATAAAAACATTACAATGTATGTATTACAGCTGTTTTATGACCTCCAATTATTTAATGTGTCACTCTGAGAAAGACTTTCATTGGCTCTGTTCGGTGTCTGCGGAGGAATCTCGTAAAAACACGACCAACATCATTTTCAATTATCAGCTAATATTAAAATGTACCCATTATTACTTTTTTTTAAACAGTAAAATCATGTAAAACAACATTCAAAAGTGGTCAACTGAAGAAAAAAAATGCTAGCGGGGTTAGCCCACTCGCACTAGTGCTACCTCGGCTCCCTCACGATGTCACGCAACCTTTGCCTCAGGTTCAATTCCCCACTAGAGAGTCTTTGGAAGCTTTATTGGCCTGTTGGACTTTGTTGAAGTGATTTTCCCATGTTCCCAGATTGCAGCGATTACTTAAGGGAGTACAATGTTATCATATCCGATTGAAACGATGGCCACCTCTCCACAAACAGTGTGTGAGAGCGTCTCATCTGGACAATCAGATCTCCTGAACCACCCGCATGCTTCTCTCGTGCAACCGAATACTCACGCCTGCCCGTGTGTAAAATAACAATGCACTAAATCGGGGTTTTTTCTCACCTCGTCGTCTCCATTGATTATTGTTTAAACTGTGAGGAGACACCTCCAGCAATGTTGTGGTAGAGAACTGGCTCCAAGTTGGTGTCAGTCAAACACTTTAATTTCCTCCTCGGGTGTTTGGTTTGAAACTCTGGGCACATCATCGATGCCACGGTTTATTTTTCTGTAGTCACACATTTGCAAATCTGAGAAGGGTTTCTTCTGAAAGCAAATATGAGAAGGTTATGGATTAAGGGTGCAAGGAGATATGATTTCTGTGTAGACCCTATGAAAACGGGCACCGGTGTTAAGTGTGTGTGTGTGTGTGTGTATTCCCCAATTTGCAGAATGTAAAGCCATCCCCATCGACCAAGTCCCATACTGTTAGTACAAAGTTAAGACTTCAAGACTGGTTTGCTGTGTTGAAGTGAAAATGTGTGTGTGTGTGTGTGTGTGTGTGTATACTGGTGAAGTGTCGAGAACATCCGCTCCGATGTTGTGATTAGGTTTGCTGACTATTTGCTCTCGAGGGCTGCACATTTCTCGCGGCCTTAAATTGATTCCAATTATGTGGTTTTTGATTCGCCGCTTGATTGGAGGAGCATTTGAAACCTTGATTCGAAGGGCACAGGGTTTTTATTGTCTTTGGAACCTCACGGTTGAATTCCTCCATGATAGCCCGCTACCTTGTCACATCAAGGTTGCACCTTTGGGGGTTGGCATCGACGGCAACTGCTCTATATGTTTTTTAACTTTCTCTTTCAGCCTTTTTTTGTTTTTGCGCCTCGCCATTTGGAAAGGCACAACTGGAAAGTTACTCAGCGTATCGTATATATTCCCTCTGCGCCAAGAGCTGTCCATCTTGCTTTTCTCTATAACCAGAGGTATTGTCCCTCCAGGGGACACCTGGCTTGTTCCCCACCTCCACAGTGCAAATGTTCACCGGCTATGACTGCCAGATGTTATGAAAGGCTCTATTGAAGTAGACCTCTGGCTCATAAAGAAATAGAAAAAAAGTCACCATGGCTGAGAAGTCTCTCCGATAGCTTCAGTGACCGGACTCTGTCATCTGATTTACATGCAACGACTTGGAAAGCAAAACATGAGGCAGAAATGTTCCTAAACATGTCGTGGGAGATGTGTTAAGGTGTGTGTGTGTGTGTGTTTGGAGTCAGCATAAATGTATACATTTAAGTCTTTCTTCTCAAGATAATCATAGAACGACATCGTCAAACCCACGCCCCAAAACGCGCTTGCAGATCATCTTGCTCTGCGTGACTGAGATTTTTTTGGACATTTCCAAAAACACAGTGCCGACAGTAGACTGAGCAACGGCGTCCAGAACTAAAAAGAAATGAGAAACAGCGGCATGAGCGCAATAAAATGAGAGAAAGGCAAGCAGGGAGGGGAAAAAAGGGATCCAAGAGGAAGAAATCTGAGATATCAGACAAAGAAATGGAAAGAATCAAAAGGTTGGTTATTCAATTGTTGTCTGTCTGCCATTATTCTGACTCCATGGCGCGCGGAGCCACACACACACACACACACACACACACACACACACACACACACACACACACACACACACACACACACACACACACACACACGTGTGAAGTTGTGAACTTGCAGCTGGCCCAGTTCCTTGTTTGAACGAGCACGCTTGACTGAGGCCCATTTATTGATTGGCTAGTGTGCCAGACCTGAACGACTCGTAGGGTCTCCCCCCCGATTACTCCCCCCACATGCACGCACACCCCGAGTCCTCCTTCCCTCCCCTTATTCCTGAGGAAGAACAGGAGCAAGTCAGAGAGGAAACGGCAGGCAGACGTACAGGAGGAGGGCATCACACACGTCTACATTCAAACTAAAACACACTCACAACTGGAGTGAGTGACTCGCGCTCTCTGAGAAGGCATGGAGCAAGACATTTTCTCTTGCAAGCTCCTGGTGACAGCTCTTCTCATCCTGGTACTGTAGTGTTTGCTTTTTTTTCTAAATGTTCATTGAACTCTTTTAAATAGACGTTTTCTGATATGTGTGTCTTTGAAGCCCGTTAAGTCTTCTCACGTAAAGCAACGCATTCGGAAAGCGCGTGTTCTACTAGATTGCTGTGTGTGTGCATGCATTCTATATCTGCGGTAGCAATGCACCCTTCAGATCCTCTCGGCAGCGTCTTTAACGAGGCAGCGAGCGTGACCCGACGCGTCTTATTTTCTCCGGCTGCTTAAAAGTCCTCACGCCTCCTCTGTGTTTTCAAACCGAGGCACGGCAGTTGACTTGCCATGCTGTTTATCCGAGGTTACTCCTCCCCGTTTCTGTACACTAGAGCGACTGCTTTTCTTGCGGCATGGCGGTAAGTACAGTGCCGTGCAGCGCGGATCAGACGACAAGGGATTCAACAGATGTGCAAATATCGTATGTCTTGCCGACTGAAATAAGCCATCGTATGCTTATTGACACAGTCTGTGAAAGAGGAACCAGAGTCTGGTTTCTTTCCCCTGTCGAGGAGTTTTCCATCTTCAAGGGAAAATGCCCTAAGTCGCAGCTGCTGACAGGTGACTTAAATAGAATCTGTCCATCAGAATAACAGAATATAGAGATCACTCGTCTTTTATCGTGTGCTCCTTTTCTCTCCTCCACTCGATGTGAAAACATTAAATGGGTGACAGCCACAGGGGCGTTGTGGTCATTCGATTCGCTCACTTTTTCTCGGCCGTGAAAGAGCCAGAGCGTGTCCGAACGCTTTGTTGTGTAAATTGGTGCAACTAAAACCCTGGAGGGATCCGAGCGGGAGAGGCGGGACGTGCAGTGATGGAGGGCTCCAAATAGATATACGAGCCTTTGGATGATTGGATCCAAATCCCAGCAGGACGGCCGTCCGACTTGCGGAGCCTTGTGTTCCTCCGCCTCCACAGAGGACAATGGCGGCACAGCCAGCCAAACAACCTCCTCATCTCCATTCCTCCGGCCCTCCGTCCACCTCCTCTTTCTTCCCCAGCCTCGTTTTGCCTCCGGCTCTCTTGGCTTTGCAACACACAGCTCCCAGCCGTAATTGAGTGTAAAATTCACTGATTGCTTTTCAAAGGAGAATTGAGGTGGTGTGCTAAGCGGCTGCCCAGAGCACAGCCTGTGTTTATTTACTGTGGATCCAAACATTGGAAGAGTTGGCCCGCGCAGAAAGTGGTGCCATTGTCGATATGTTTGGCCGCATGCTCCATTGGCTGCGTGTTTAGGTCTCGCCGTTCCCCTCTGCTGTTCCTCAGGCGTCATCAGCACCGACAGCCATTTATATCAGTCCCCACGCACCTTTAATAGTGTGAGCCCGCCACCCGGCTCCACAGCATGGCTTCTTTTGCTACCGCGACCCAAAGAAAATAATCACGGCAGTGTTATAACCTCGTATCTACTTTCCTCTGCGAGATCCATTCATGTTTGCAGACGAGGCACAACGCCACGCTGTTGGGGGGGAAAAGGGGGCCGAACAGGTCAAAATAACTTGGCGTAATCTGAGTTTTTCCTCTCGAATCTCAAGACATTCACTGTAAACCGTTTGTCGGCTCACTGGGCATAACGAGCAGGTGTTACACCGAACGTTCGCATAGTTCCTGCTTTATTCAGTGTGTTCGGGGACAGGGGGCTTGTTGTGCCTCACATTTCAATCCTAATCTGCAGGATTTGGGATTTCTAAATCAAAAGCTCTGCGGGATGTTCCAGCTCAAGCGGCCGTTTGTGGTGGCGTAAAGACCCCGTGGTGGGAGGCTGTCGACAGCCCACTAAAGCTGCATATCTGCAATCTTCAAATATTATTTCATGCTTCACAAACACCAGAAAGTCCTCTGGTTTTCTGGTCATTGTGGAAAAATTATAATTTCTTCTCACATCCATCTATTCCTTTTCATTGCCATTAAAGCCTCTGTTGAATGGCATATTATTTTCCCCAGGTTTTCATCCATTCAACAGGTACATTGTACCTGT
Source organism: Pseudoliparis swirei (assembly GCF_029220125.1). Lineage (NCBI taxonomy): Eukaryota > Metazoa > Chordata > Actinopteri > Perciformes > Liparidae > Pseudoliparis > Pseudoliparis swirei. The sequence continues at coordinate 8,482,802 of NC_079408.1, forward strand.
TGTCTCTGGCTGCTTTTGAGTGGATTAACTCCACAGAGCCAAAGTGTATTCTAGAAAACAAAAGCAATCAATTTTTCTATTTATACAATCTGAGCCGATAGTGTAGCTCTCTACCTTCATGCAGTCAGAGCTGCGGAGTAAAGCCAAGACAAAGAAGTGTAACGCATCAAATGCCAGTGCCAGCCTCACAAATAAACTCCTTGTCTCGGTGAGTCCACCCAGTCAAATATAATCTAAAAATACAAAAGGCCTTGGAGGGCAAAGAGGAATGGAAGTGTAATATAGAGAGGTGAGGAGAACTTTACTTCTTGGCTGTCACTTTACATCTCAGATGCACATTGTCCTTGCAGTCGCAAGATTCATCTTCTCATAATATTGACTTTGGATCACGCAGTAATATCCGTACCTCGATGGCCAAATACAGCAGGATGCAATTAACAGACGCACACACGTGAGGCATGGAGTTTAAGAGAGGACTAACGGTTTATGATCTAAAGATGACTCAGACATTTGAGATATTCAAAGAGTACAAAGTTGAGAGCTTTTGCTTACTTCCCCGTGCCGTCTCTCTCGTCCCGTCACATGCACTTGCGTTTCATTTTTCAGCCGCTCCCGAACTTCAGTTCAGGTTCTCAACTCTCCGTTTTGTCTTTTATTTTTGTGCTCTGCAAAACAATCTATTGAAACAAAAGAGGCCACAAGTCATATGGCTGAGGATTATGCATTCAGGTTGCTCCTATTGCAAAAGGGAGGAGAGCATAAGTCAGTTTTATGATGTTGTAATGTTTGGTTAGGTCTTGGCAGAAATGGAGACAAACGATTTAACATAAAGAAAACGTAGCATTGGTTTGAATGGATGGACTGGAAATTGCGGGTGTGCGTGACAGATCACTCATGTGTACCAACTCCTCACTTCATCCTTCACTTCTGCTCAACTCTCGTCTTCCCTCCCGGTGTGTAGAGCTCGCGGACGGCCCGGTCAGAGGAGGACAGAGACACTCTGTGGGACGCCTGGGGCTCGTGGAGTGAATGCTCCCGGACCTGTGGAGGAGGCGCCTCGTACTCCCTCAGACGATGCCTCAGTTCCAAGTAAGGCCGCCTATCAGCCACTTCTCCCCCTAAAGACGGGTGCTAACTCTGTGTGACGATACGGTGGGCCACACTGTGGGTTCTGCTCATGTTTTTCCACAGTGCAACATACAGTACAACATATTTGAGATGGGGGTGCTGCATGGAAATGATGGCCAAGTTCTGATGCATTTCTTTGAATTCTCAGTGATTCTCCAAAAATGGTAACATTTCTAATTGTCTTCCACAAAAAAATGCTATTATTAAAACCAGAGACGTAGAAAACACATTGACATTTACGAGTGCAGTACTCAAAGAATGACGCGATGTCTTAGACTCATGAGACGCTTAAATTACAGGACAGGAGGATATGCAGTAAATTGAAAATAATTAATTTCAAGATAGAACCTTGCTGACCTTCAGATAAATGGAAACATCACATGGACAATTTATGAGTGTGTGTTCAAACACTATCTGGGGTAATCTCCTCTTTTAAAGATCCAAATCCTGACTGGTGTCGGACTGGTTTCCATTAAAGTGCCATATCATGGCTGTAAGAAGTGTGGGAAGTAGAAAGGGGGTCGGGGCTCTTTTTCTGTTGCTCATGGTCGTTCTGCTAAATAAATCCAGACAGCATCCCTAATAGGGCGAGTAAATCCCACCAAGCCATTCCCATGGGCTGGAATGGAAGTGCTCAAAATTCACGTGAATGTTAAATATCCCTCAGGGGTCAATTCAGATCACTTGCCTATCCACCTCTGAAAACGGTCTAGACGGCTATATGAGCCTGAATAATAGGATTCAGATTTTTGGTAATATCTCTCAACAAATGTAAACATAACAATCGATGTCCCTTAACAAAGTACATGGTCACTTTTAATAACTGCTCTCGGTGATGGACTTTGGGCTCTGCTAGCAATGCACCCACATCGGTTAGATTCCCACTGCTCATCATCTGGGCTTAAGTCTCGGGCGAACTGTAACTTGCACTCTGGACCTCTCGGTCCTTTCATCCTGTTGCCAAAGTCACCCGGTTGGTTAGGCTTCAAGCTAAACCTGTGGGCTTCAAGATTAAAGCTCGAGGCCAAGTGTACCGGGCAAAGTGGTCAATTACAGATGGATTTGAGGAGAAAAATAGGAGAAAGATGGAATGAGAGGGTATGTTTTCCATAGCAATGTTGTCACATTTATAGACTGGGACATAACTGCAGGGTGACTTCACTGCATTCCTCTATTTCACAGTTCCCCGAATGTATTGCGCTCCCACCAAAGGTAGCTAGGAAGCGTGGCTGCCAAAGTCACCTCTGTTTCACTGTATGGGGCTTCGTGGTGGTGGTGGTGGTGGCGAGCCATACGAGCAGCCAGTGAGGTCATAAAACATTACAACTGTCACACTGACAAAACAGGGCAGATCATACATGAGGTCACAATCGAGATTTACTCTGAATAACCATGAATCTGTCTGAAGCCCGGCTGAAACGCACAAGGCTGTCAAACCCTCAAAGTGCCAGACCCCCCCACGTGCTGCACTGTAAACATTGAGGTCTATGGCTTTTTGAGGCGTTCATTTAATGATATCAGCAGCAGGCAATTTCTCTCTGCTTGCCCAGAGTTTTGTGGTCAGGCCCACCTTCGAATGCTACTGACTGTAAAAGCAATTGACTTGTTAAGAGGTGTTTGGGGTTTGAAGCTCCATATGGCTTGTAGGCCCTGTTTTTGTGTGTAGACATACATGCTCAAGTCCAGTCGGGTCTGTTTACAAACGTGTACGTCCTTTGGCGGTAGCAAGAATGTCGGAGGTTCTCTGGGAAACGTCGAGACTCTCCGTCCAACCTCGTCCCACCTCAGCCTGCTGTTGCTTGGGAACGAGAGAGCAGGAGCCTGGAGCCCGGTGGCAGATCAAACGGTGTCATTAAAAAGCGCAGCACAAGGCCCCCTGTGTGTGTGTGTGTGTGTGTGTGTGTGTCTCTCTTTGGAAAGACAGGGCTTGAAACGGGCCTGCAACACCCTTCAAACCACTTAAACACACACACACGGCCATGTTGCTAATACAGAAACGCACAAAAGTTAGACAATCTCCCCAAAGGGCACATGGAGAATACAGACTAAACACAGATCGCCCCGGCCCTCATTAGTCCCTTCACTTGATCACAATCTCCATTATTCAACACAGCATTTGAAGCATGTGTGGACATATGGATTGGGTGTCGTGGCAAGAGAAAGCGCTACTCAATTTTTTACGAGGCTTGTGGTTGGCAGAAACGCGGTGAGTTTTTTCTGTTATTTATTTTTAGAAAAAGAGGCCAGCCTTGACTTCATTTTGATAAAATAAATAATTGAAATAGTCATGAACCCCATTGATAACCTTCCATCATCAGGGAATACAGATAAGCAGTCCAGCACAGAGACGAGGATCAGAAAGTGAAGTGGAGTTGTAAATAACTTCTCGCGGCTGATAAAGATGTTTTTTTATTCTTAATTGGGCCACTGACTTGCTGAAATTACAGGCTGTGCCATTAAATGACTGCGGCATTTTGGAGTTTCGCCAAAGCCACGGCAAAGTTGTGTTTAAAGACGTGGTAGTTAGAAGTGAATTTTCTCCAAGGCAATGACTAATTAAGTGGCTCTCATTAACTTGGGCCTGGCACCTTGATTATGTCTCTTACTCCACGGAATATGGGACCACCCTGTGTCAATGACACCGAGTCCATGTCAGAATCAACAACAAAAATCCAAATTTAGTTTAGATTTAAAAATTCAGAAGTAGTCTGTTCCAATTTTCCTTCCATCTTATCACCTCTTGAGATATGTCAGCTCTACTAAGTCGGTTCATCACTAAGATACGTCCTCTGAGATCCTGGAATTTCCATATGAAATTTTGTCCCAATCCATCTTGTGAATGTGGAGATATTTGACTGGATAAGTGAAAACATTGTTGTGCTGGTGATGCGAGATGAAAATGCAGAGAATTAGAGACCTTAGGATTCATCCTCTGGAAACCATGATCATATGATCCACATTTCATTCAAATCTGGGCCAATAATCGCCGAGACATCTCATTGTGGACTAAACAGTTGGACTGACTGACTAGTCCACAAAGGAACAAAGTAGTCCCCTGTTATGTTCTTTCTCAACTTGATGTACCTTTCTTCGATGGCCTGACTGCTCTCAATTTCCTAAATTGATCAAGAGCAGAGCTCATAGTCAGAGCGTATTTCAGCCATTAACTTCTCCATAATTTAATGTGCCCACTTGCTCAATAATATAACAAAATGTATGGAGCGCTGGTTGCAATTACTTTCAATCCATCAAGAAGAGTGGACGACATGTATATGGACATTATTATTTTAATGCATATCCAATGTTTTATGAAGTTTCATGGTAACAACTGATTTTAGTTCCTGCACGATAGTCGTAACTGATGAGCAAACTCTCTTTACTGTACTGTCTTTTGTGCTTATTTGGCAGTAAAGGGCAGGGTCGTAGTCTGTGAGTTACGTGTTGTGTGCTCTACTGGTTTTTCCCTAACCTACGATGACGCTATGATGCATGTGCAGCCCCAGCCCTACGTCTGCCGCCTTGGGAAATGAAAAGGGAAATTAATTGAATTCACGTTGGCTCTTTTTGGCACATAAAGTCTATATAATATTCGGCCCACTGATCCAGATCTTTGGTACCTGTCTTTCAACTCTTGGTCTTTGAAAGTCTCTTGTTTGGGTTCAAGCCCTATGACCTGTTTGGCTTGGCAGAAGGAACTGTCTGGGTACGTCACAGGGTCTAATGTGCCACGCACTTCACATCCAATCTTTCGGCTCTCTGGAATAATATTGTAAAAGTCCTGAAGCCCGCGTTCATCCGTGAGTTCAAACTCCGCGATGTTGCCTCCAATCATGATTCCAGATAAACTAATGGCCGACGACACTGGAATTCCTCTTAAGTTCCAAAACTCAAAAGAGTATTCTTTGATTAGCTCCTGATGGGGTCTTGAATAATTGGCCTATCATAGCCACCATCAATAGTTTACATCACCCAGCATCAAAGCACAAAGGAATCCTAATTTTCGATAAGTGGTCAGCTCTATAATTGGAGCAAAGACACTGCAGACTGTCAAGTAGAGTCTTGATTCAAACTGCTCCAATCTGTTCAGCAGAGGCAGCTCCAAGGACCCAACCGAGTCTGCTTTACTACTGTACGAGCAGTACTGCTGGTTTGTAAAGCAACGACAACAAACATTAGGAATCACCATGCGAACAAAGTCTGGGAGTGAGACGTCGAAACAGAGACCTTACGAGACTGAGAGAAAACAACAAACCGACAGGCGACACGGGAAAGACTGGCACAATATATAGGAGGAAAAACACAGGTGTACGGCATGAGACAATCAGGGAGACAGGAGTGTCTGAGAGCAGGTGAAGGGAATTAACCAATCAAGGAGACAGACGTGTGGCTGAGGGCAGGTGAAGGGAATGAAACAATCAAGACGGAGACACAGAGGAGGGCGTTACATGATGAGACAGGGGTAAATGTTTTATACCCTTACCGCCGGGCCAAGTTCCTCATTCCCTTTAAAGGTCGGCTATGCTAATTTGAAATCAATCAAGAAGAATAAACACTTTTTCCCCTCATCATGCCCCCCCCCCCGCCCTAAAACCAAACATACGCCCTTGTGTTTATGCCCAATTGTTTGTGTGAATTTTTTTCTTGGATTTGCCCTAAAAATTCTAATCGCTGCTCTGCAATTATAAAAAAAACAATGAGAGTAAATGGTTGGAACACCAGCAACAAGATTGTGGTTTATTTTATCATTCTCCAGCTCACCGACATGTTCATTTTTGTATTCTTCCGCAGGACTTGTGAAGGGCAGAATATCAAATATCGCACATGCAGTAATGTGGTAAGTTCGGCAAGCTCATCTTTATGTAATGGATGTCAGTGGAGCTTTCAATTGTTTTGTTATTTAAATTAAACCGAGCGAATTGTGATTGCAAATTATGTGGTGGAACCGTGCAAATATGACTAACGTTACTAATGTTGCTCAAGAGTAAGTGAGAAGTTGGGGCGGGGGGCACGAGTTCAGCTGGAAATTAATCTGAGGATCACAATGTTCAGTATCAACAAACCCTCCACCGCACAATTTTACGCGTTTTTTGCGTTAATTGTAGAAATATGGCTAAATATTTTTCTGACCCTCAGGATTGCCCTCCAGATGCAGGCGATTTCCGTGCCCAGCAGTGTTCTGCTCATGCAGACGTGCGATACCAGGGTCAGTACCATGAGTGGCTGCCCGTGTACAATGACCCGGACAACCCCTGCGCTCTCAAGTGCAAAGCCAAGGGCTTGGGCCTCGTGGTGGAGCTGGCGCCCAAGGTGCTGGACGGGACTCGCTGTTACACCGAGTCCTTGGACATGTGTATCAGCGGACTCTGCCAGGTAGGAGAAAGAAGAGTTATAGACTTGTTGGCTCAATGTATTATAGACTTCAAAATAGAGAAGTAACTTCCTCTTTTAGCTGTTTTAGTGTTGAGTGTTGGGACATTTACACAATTTTTTTAATCCCAAGACTTCTCAGAGACCAGCCAATTTGATTTCGATCAGTTGTTATTAATGAAATCTGTAATATGTATCCTCCTGATTGTCGTCTTATACCACTGTGTTGAGAGTAGCAACATGCTTAGATTATATTGAATGCAGTTTTTGAGAACTCAAGGTCAAATATGTGAAGTGTCTACTCGGCTAGATAGATTAAAAGCTTTCAATGAAACATAAAAACATCGGATTCTTGCAGAGACTAATCTTTGGATGCATCCAGTTGAATATAGAATATAAATGGCAGCGAATCCCAAAAAGAAAATGCATATTTTCCCCAAAACTGCCAGTGGATCTCCGATTTGAGAAATCATATAAAATATCGACCATATACGCACGTAAAAGGATATTTCTTAAATAGTATACACAACAACAACATATGTGTCCTGGCTCACATGCATTACACTGTATTCAGATTCAAGAGCCAACACGTAAATAATCCAAGCTGATTAAAAAGCTATACACAGAAGATTTAATTTCAATTCTAACGTCATGCCATCTGCTTTACAAATGAAGTCCCAGAGAGAATAATATTTGCGATTGGGTCTTTGACTGACAGTCCAGGAAATACTTTACAATGCACTTTTTTCCGCTTGAATGAAATTACGTCCCGAGGCGTGGTGTGTCTACAAAGACACACGAGGAGTTGAATACACTCTCGGACCGGGCTTGGAATCACACTGCGGTTTTGGTTTTGTCTTACCGACAGGAGTCGCACCAAAGTCCATCAATCAACTACGGATGGTTGCAGATAATGTGTGATTTAAAACAATGGGGAACATTTTTGGAAAATGTTTATAGATCAACTCCCAGGGGATGCTTCATGCAATTTTAGAAATACAAACAATAGATCTGGTATGAATATAGAAGAACCCAAAGGGTTGTTTGGATCATTTTATTAGAACAAGGAAGACATTTTTCTTAAATAATCTCAGTGTTAATGTTCTAAAGAAAACAACACCAGTACTTTTCCAATTCCTGTGTCAAAGAATCTTTGGCACAGCATCTTAATTGGAGTTTATTTTAAAGTTGAAAATGTGAAATCGAGTGATAATGCTTGGGGGATGTGTTTTTATGTGAATGCATTTGTCTATGTATTATAGATTGTAGGATGCGATCATGATTTGGGGAGCACAGCAAAGGAGGACAACTGCGGCGTCTGCAATGGAGATGGCTCATCATGCAGACTGGTGCGGGGACACTACAAATCCCAGCATGCTTCAGGAAAAAGTAAATGCTCTTTAATTTAAGTCTAGTTTGTTAAAACAAATATTCCCTAATATTCCTAGTGCTAAAATCACTGGAGTGCCTTTTAACAGCTAACTTTTTAGGTTGTTAGATATTATGATTATTGTGTTCAAATTGAATTGCAAAATGATTTATATTAATATAAGTTAGAATTACTGTATCGTGTTTTCTTCACTGAGGCAAAAGCAATGTCAATATCATATTAAGCATACAAACTAAACAAACTTGGCAGCATGTAAATTAATACCTCACTTTTCTTACAAATATCTCAAACCAAATGAATACAAATAAGAATCACCTCCATCTGACTGCTGTTTCACCCTTGGGCGCTGTCTTGTATTTTCCAAGTCAAATCGGTCTGTGTTCTGATTGACTTTATTGCATTCCTATCAGTATTGATCGATACTGTATGCTATCTTCTTCTCTCCACCTGCCTCTCTCCAGCTGAGGACACAGTGGTCACCGTCCCCTATAAGAGTCGGCATGTGCGTCTAGTCCTGAAAGGCCCGGATCACTTGTGTAAGTCCTGGTAGGTCTAGGGTGCCCTTCCATCCAAAACAGTTGTACATGCTTTTATATTTGGCAGTGTTTTTTATTGCCAATACCTGCACATTAAACACAAGTATTCTGCATGTGCTCTAGGGAGTTGTTACTGCAGGTCTAGTTGTGTTTTTTAAGACTTGTGATTCAACGAAATAAAATTAACCTTTTTATTCTAAAATATATTACATTTGGATGCTCATAAAAGTAGCTTACGGCAGAATAAAAAGAGCTCCGCGAAGGTTTGAGGCTTCCAGTGAATCTCACCGATGTCAAAGTACCAGCATTAAACTCCCCGCTAGATCAAATCGATAAGAAAACAGTCCACCTCCCTTTACCAATCCTTTGCTCCGCGTTAAGTTTACAGATTGTTTCCAGAGCCAGGCCAAAAGAGCTTATTTTTCTCAATGGACAACTTTTTCATTAAATATTTCCCTCGTTCTTTTTGGCCAAGGGGCGCTTAAATTGTAGCCATCTGTCCACACGTGATGACGGCTGCAGATTACTGCTCGTTGCTGCGTTTCCCTGGTGTTTTTGTTTCAAAGTCCACGCTGACCCTGTCGGGCCAGGGTTGAAGTGAGGTCACACAGTGGGAGAGCCCGCTGAAGACCGACTTGATCCCCTGGAGCGGTGCCAAAGAGAGGGCCTGCAAACGCAGCAGCCGGTCCACGTTCTTTACGTGACTGGGTCTGACGGAACGGCTGTGGTAAATGAAAGTCGTCCTTTGAGTATCTCAACATTTTTAATCGCATCTTTTTTTATTTGTTGGAAAATGTAGGCAAGAAATTCTGACTTTCATTTATCACAGACATGTTTTGAATTGAATGATTCCTATACCTGCATATCTACATTGTGCCTGATGTGTCCATTGTGCCCTAGATATATTTATACTTTATTCCTTCTTTAGACGTGGAGAGTAAGACTCTACAAGGGGTGAAAGGTGAGCTCATCTTGGATAAATCAGGACAGTACCAGCTGGAGAATACCACCTTGGACTACCAGAAACTTTCAGATAAGGAGGTCCTGAGAATCACCGGCCCACTTGGAGCCGACTTCACAGTCAAAGTAAGAGCATAATGTATATATATCTATATATATATATATTATATATATACAGTATATATATATATATATAGATATATATACTGTATATATGCACCAGTCAATATTTTTATTCAGTTTCCTTTGTGTAATATAATGTATGACCCAACTCTTCAGTTTCCCTCAGCTTGAATATATGAAACTTGTATTTAATTCATAGTGGAATGTCGGACCTTGAAGAAGAATCTTAGATTTTAGACCTAACCCAACATAAATTCAGTTCATAAATACAGTTGTGGAGCGTAGATTTTGTGTGTCAGTGTGTGTGCCTACATTCTCAGACTAGACCCAGTGAGTGGACATTAAAAGTTATACGGGCCGCGGTCAGGGAAACGCCTGTGAAAACATCCCCCCTCATAAACAGTCAGGATCGGACAATAAATGAGAATTCAGGAGACAGAAATCTGAGAAGCTATAAATGCATAATTTTCTAATCTGTTACAAGGCAAACAGCCAATTCATATCGCAGCACTGGAAAAAGTTTGGACAAATGGAAAACCCCATTAAAAAAATTGCCAGACAGTCTCTCCACTGTAAACACGTGAATGTGAATGGGTGGCAGCGGAGTTTGACGTGTGTGTGCTGAAGGTGTGATCTGGCTTTGGGCATTTCTTCCACACGGTTGAGGCGTGATGTTGGAAGAAAAAAATTGGTGCTGAAATATACACCTAATAAAATGTCCTGAACAAAATACACAGACTAATAAACATGTGACAAATGGCCTAATTTCTATAGATGCAGTCCGTGTTCCCTTATGTTATCAAATAATAGTTTATCCTACTACAACCTGTGAATGTGCAATAACTGACATTTCAGGTTACTTAGGGTCAAATTCCTCCAATGTGTGTGTGTGCAAATGAACATCTCTCGTACCAATATATTACAATTCCAGCTGCAGCAGCTTTTCCCCCGGGTCTCTAGTCTTGACCCATTTTTATCCAAGAGAACTTTAAAATGATCTAGTTTTACCTGTAAATGATATTTGGTATTTAATATATCTGTATTAACTTCAGCATGGTCTGAGTTGTAATCAAGTAATTAATTTTCTTCCCTCCACCCTTGTATGTTAGCGATACAGAAACAACACCTTATCCGGTCTATATGAGCGTTATTTCTTTTGACACCTTGTTGACAAAAGTAATCTAAAATCTAAAATGATTACATCGGGACTAGTAATAATGATAATTTGCAAATAACTTTTGTCTGTTTCCTGATGCATATGGCAGCTGCATTGGCCACTAGGGGGCGGAAAGACTCCAAAACAAACACACACCAAACAGTCACTAGCTTGGCTGCAGTTCAGAAAGTGTTGTGTGTTAACAATGTATTATTTCCTCTGCGAGTAGAAACACAACGTGGGACTAACACTCGCCGATTTCGTGCACCCAATATGTCAAACTATTTCATCATCCTTTCGGCGTATTATGACAAAATGAAAGCCTGGCTGAATAGAAAAATAGTGAAAAGAGTCGGTGGTCTCACCATGAACACTGTTTCCGTAGGTGCAGTTTTCCAGCGGAGCAGACAGTGTGGTCCAGTACATCTATTACCAGCCCATCATCCACCGCTGGAGAGAGACCGACTTCTTCCCTTGCTCCGTCACGTGTGGTGGAGGTAAGCATGGAGTTGCAGTACGAAAAAAAGCTGCTCTCCTGTGGCAGATGAACGATAACATCTTTGATAAATGCTTCATATTGATTGAATGCACGACCAAATATTTTTTGCGAGATAATTTTTGTCACTTTTGGGGGCGACTGACCTTCTGTTGTGTCTGTAGGGTACCAGCTAACCTCAGCGGAGTGTTTTGACCTCAGGACTAGCCGGGTGGTTGTGGATCAGTATTGCCATTATTACCCAGAGAATGTCAAACCCAAACCCAAACTCCAGGAGTGCAACATGGAGCCCTGCCTCGCCAGGTAAGACACGCACCTTATTGAAAGCAACGAAACAATCCTCGCTCCGTGTTCATGGGGAGTCAACAGCAGCTTGTAGAATTCAAAATCCTCAATTTCCTTCATCGATTCCGCCTTTCAGTGACGGCTACAAGCAAATTATGCCCTACGACCTCTACCACCCCCTGCCCCGGTACGTACTCACAACTGGGAGGTGAAAAAGTGACGCATGGACACAAATACTAACATGTACCAGTCTCCACGAGTGACTTCATGACTTTTCTGATGTCAGATGGGAGAGCAGTCCGTGGACCGCCTGCTCCACCTCCTGCGGCGGGGGCATCCAGAGTCGCTCAGTCGCCTGCGTGGAGGAAGACATGCAGGGTGTCGTCACTCCCACCGAGGAATGGAAGTGCCTCTACTCCCCCAAGACGGCCATCCTGCAGCCCTGCAACACCTTTGACTGCCCCACCTGGCTGGCACAGGAGTGGTCACCCGTAGGTGCACTTTTTTAAAAATCTGACTTTTGGATATGTATCTTTTAGAGTAATTTTTGTCAAATATTTCTATTTCTACACCGTTTTAAGCCAATATATAGCCAGGTGCTGTAAAGCATCACACAAATAGACATGTTCAGAGAGTAATATAGATGTCTCTCTGTGTTCTCTAGCTGTTACTACTTGTATCGTAGTGATTGGTTCATTTGTCCTCTGAGTCTGTGAACCACGATACTGGGTCTTAATTAACCCGCGGAGTTGGAAGAAGTAAAAAGACGTGTGATTTTGCCGTCTCTTCGAGTATGCATCAGCTTTTTCAACTCGACATGAACACTCGCAGCTGCCTCAGTTAAAACACAACCTTACTGTGTGAGTCTGAGTAGCAGCGCTGACCTCAATTTGAGTGTCCTTCCCCACCCGTGCCCTTGAACACACCGTCCAAAATAAACACGGCTTTAATTAAAACCCCAAAGCACATATTCTGAAGCTCTTTCTTTGCCAAAAACATCCAGCTTATCGGGGTTCTGGATCATCTAACACTCAGTGGTGAGCTTACTCATTTGGCAGGGTTGCTGTTGCATTAACCATAAAAATCTCGAAGAACTTCCTCATGGGTTTTTTTTCCGGCCTCACGAGTTATACAGGCACAAGCAGAGGCCCAAGGAGTCAACTTTGTGGCCCTCTGAAAACCCGGTATGCTATTTACCTAGTGCATTCTTCCTTGTGAACTTGCCTTTTAAATGCTTGTTTTGGCAGCGGACACACAGAGTTCACTCCTGAGCAGAGAGCTGCAGGGATTTTTGGAAGGTCTCTTTCTTTACTTCCCCTGAGTCGAGGGCTTTCTGTCAAACACGAGCACAGAGATCTAACCGTCGGAGTAAGACGTAACACTCTATCCGTGTGTGAAGTTATTCAGTGATTTATAGACTCCGTCTCCTGAACTGTCCTGTCGCCACCAGTGCACGGTGACCTGTGGTCAGGGTCTGCGCTACAGGGTGGTGTTGTGCATCGACCACAGAGGGCTCCACGCTGGAGGTTGTAACCCCACCACCAAACCCCACATCAAAGAGGAGTGCCTGGTGACCGTGCCCTGTTATAAGTCCATAGGTGGGTCCAGATTGTTTTGTTTTTTTGTCATACGTACTGATTTCTGAAGTCAACTTTCTCTCGTGATGTTCAACCTTCGATGGGGATTCTTCTCTAGATACGCTCCCGGTGGAGGCGAAACCCGTGTGGCACAAGCAGGCCATAGAGCTGGAGGAGGAGATCAGCGTAACGGAGGAACCAACGTGAGTCCTATACACCCACATAAGCATGCATGCACACAAATAAAAAGGATATCTGTTGGACAACAGTGATGTAATATATCTATCGGCTGATTTCTTCTCCATTGAAAGCCGCAGGAACGGCAATTTAAATGGCATTATATGTAATTCTATGTTCATTTACTCTCCCTCTGGAATACACAGCTGCAATATAGAGTTGAATGTTCTGTTGAAACCATCACAGGCTTTGGGAATACCACGAGTGTGTTAAGAGGATGCAACTTCTAAAGCTGTAAATGTCTCTCAAGCTTCATAACCAAGAATATTAATTACTCTCACAACAACTGTTTTTACGACCCAGAGCTTAGAATTGACCTGGAGGTGAAACTGAAGCAACCAGGGCCTGGTGCTGCCATGACACCACCACCGTCCAGTGGCTGTGTTCATGTCAACGGCCATTTACAAGTCAAAATGTGCGGGTGTAGCCCCCCCCCCCCCACATTTTCTTCCCCTGGCCCTTTTCAAAACTATCCACCCGGTTGAGTTCACGTCTCTCTGAACACCTGGGTGTGCCACAGGACAGTTTCTGGTCACGGTGAGGTGAACGTTAGGCGTTTGGTGTTTTGCTCCAGGCAAGGTGCGCATCATCAGAACTAAGTGACGACGACGCCGTAGGAGGTTATGTAAGGTAAAAGGGAAGCTGAAGAAAAACATCTTTTTAGAAACCAGTGGACCGTTCAGTCACTGACTACAAGCATTACCTCAGCCAGCCTCAGATGTTCCAGATGTTCTTGTCCCACATATGAGTCGACTAATTAAGGCCGTCCTCTGAAGGTGGATGATGTTTTGGACCGGACCCAGTGTCTTGCATGACTTGTATTAGCGACCATGTTAGCCAGTTCATAACATCTGTTCCTGTGACTTATCTTTGAAGCGAGAGAGAGAGCGAGATGCCAAAGCATATGACTTTGCTCTGTTGAGAAAAAACACTTTCCTAAATATCTGTGTATAATATGCATTCATTCACTAGCCAACAACAATATCTGCCGAGCATATTGGGCCAGGTTACGGACGTGAACGGAAAGAGAGGATAATTCCAGTGTTGGACTTACTGCACCTACGTTGCCCCGAGCTGCCGCCGTGCAACCTTTTTAAAAGATGAAACTTGTATGTCCTTACCACCACGAGTAAAGGACATATTTCCACTGATTTAAGTGGTATGATTTTCGCATGGAGCTTTGACGGATATGACAAAAATGTGTTGTTGCCCTCCGTGAATGAAACCCCGGCTGTTTTCTGAACGGACAGATGTACTTTTTAACAACTCGTGAAGATAAACATTTCTGCGGGTTCGCTTGTTGACTTTGTTCCTCGTGTTCCAGGGCCGGACTGCCGGTGATTCATTTGTTTGTCCAAAACACGAGTCCGCGAGCGCTCGTAAAAAGAGCTGCGATCGTGAGCTCTTTATTGAGGCGTCGTATAAAACGGCAGGGTGCTCTCGTGTTGTGGTCAGGCTGCCACGAAGAGAGAATGCCGCACGTTTGTGCCGGCTGCCGCGTTAATGGACGCCCCAAGGAGACACTGATGATGAATGCGTAGTTTTATAAAAACCCAGAAAGTGGAGCGATCCAGAGGGATGGACTGCACGATGGTTGTCGATGTTCGCTTCACGGAGGTTAAAAACGAGAATCCTACCAAGTGTTTGGCCATTTTGAATAAACATAAAACATAAGAAATAGCTTCTTTTTTTACATTGAATACCTTACCATAAAAACGTAACACTTGAAGGGACTTAAACATTACGATATTCAGAGCATTGCCATGGCAGCAAACAACTTTTTGCTCTGTAAAGACATATTGAACACCGTTAGCCAATCTCCTCAACATGATTGCTATGAGAAATCCCTTTGCGGATTAAAATTGTTTTATATATTTAAATTCAATGGATTTGTAGTTAATGACGTAATGTATGATTTTTTTTCTCTTAAGATGAGCGATTGCGTCACCATTCGTACTGCAGTGGCGATTCTTAATGTCTGCTTGTCGGTAGCAATGATTTATGGGTTCAGTGCAAAACGAGACCGACACGGGCCACCTGGATGCACAACAAATGATTACACCATGACTGTTTCTGTGCTCCGATGCAAATACGGCTACTGCTGACTCCAGCCCTGAAGAGGACAGCAGCTGAATGCTGTGAACATTTGGGCTGCATCCAAACACTTTGTATTCATGGTCAGGTGCAATGGAGGTGCACCATGTTGTACAAATGCTGTAAAAAGTGACATTAGCATTTATGAGGGGCCGTAATGGTACGGGGTCGATGATCTTTCTAATCTGATCTGAACATCGTTGAATCCTCAGAACTACGTTTTTTATTTTGGCCAACCCAAAGATCAAAAGAGATTCAAACATCTGTCTGTCTTACGCTTTCTGCTTTTATTCATTATTCAACACTCTCCCAAAGCCATGGAGGGCTGACCGGTGAGTTTCTGGTCTCTAACGCTCACTCACCCTTGAATGGCCTTCAGGCATTCAGGAACGCCAAATGATCTACACGTATTTCCTTCTCTGGTCTATTTTTCTTTTAGGAGGAGGAAGGATGCACATGAAAGCCGTTTATTCAAGAACGACTGATTCATAATGCTTCACAGCTGTACAATTCTCCACAGCAGGAGAGGATTTCATAAATACTCTGTGGGTTCATGAATTTAGCAGCAAATGACAAAAATATGTAAAGAGAGAAGGAATGCGCGAAAAAAAACCTGTGACCTTCTATCTTAATATTTTCAAGTCAGCACCGCTGGTTTGGAAACGGTCCTTATCAAACACAAAATGTAACTGCCTTTCCAAGCCTTCTAGCACAGATATGCGAAGTAAACTAACTAAATACACAGCATGTTGCTTATCATTGCATTGCCTCTCTTCCCCAGCTTCATCCCCAGTCCCTGGCAGCCCTGCAGCAGGACGTGCGGCGCCGGGACCCAGCGGCGGGCCGTCAAGTGCCAGGTCCTGCTGTCCTTCTCTCAAACCGTTGCTGAGCTGCCGGATGACGAGTGCGAGGGGGTGAAACCTGCCACGAGTCAGCCCTGCTACCGCAGTCCCTGCTCTGGCGTTTTGGGCCAAGGAAAAGAGAGCAAAAACGAGGAAGAGGAGGAGGAGGAGGAGGAGGAGGAGACACCCGAAAGAGAGGAACTGCACGACTGGGAGTACGAGGGGTTTACGGAGTGCTCGGAGAGCTGTGGCGGAGGTATGGATCATTATTGCCCTTTTTAAAGAAATAGAATGAGACGGGAGAGGAATGCAAAGTTGACAACGTAACGCGATTCAGTCTGACACCGCGGCGGCAGCTCGGCGAGGCCGCACTCATGGGACTGAACAGCTGAGGCCGATGGGAATGTCTCTGGTTGTGCAGATATCTGGTCCAAAGGGTTGGACTAATTCAATTTGACCTGCTTTTGGAAAGTCACGCAAGGGGTCAACACATTTATCCGTAGGGGGGGGTCATGAATGTGAACGCCAAATTTCATAACTATTCACCCAATATGTATTGAGAAATTCCACTTAACGTGTCAACGGTGGCGCTGGAGGAAAAGTCAGTGGGATACACCCAGTGGGGACCACGAATGTCTATCTTCCATAAAACCCAGCACAGAATAGTATTTATTATATTAATAAAGCAAACACATGATATTGCTTCCAGCTGCTGTAAACCCTGAAGGCACACTGCACTCTGTCAGTGTCACTGAATGTGTCCCAGTGGCTGTATTAAACAGAAATGTCGCCGCAGTAACCAGTGACCTTCTGTAAGTGGATGACTAAAGCCATGCCAGTATGTGCTTTGAAGTGGAACTAATATAATATCACATGACAATGGGTGGTTTAACCCTGAAGGTCATACGTCACCGACTCTATATATATATAGATAGCTTTCCGAAACATGCAGCCAGCATTCATCGAGACCCTCTTTAATCTCCCCACCTCCACATCCGAGCCCGTGCGCCCGAATCGTGCGTCTGTGTGTTAACGTCTGCACACGTGCGCAAGTGTAACCTCATTTCTGCACATGGGCGTCGGCTTTTGTGAATGCGTGCGCTCACCCAAGCCCAACAAACTCCCATTCGGGGATGATTACAAAGCGCTATCAGATGTCCCGTACGCGCCCCGAGGGCCGCGCTCCTGTGGACCATCACTCCGCTGTGGCGTTTGATATCCGAGTTGCTCTTGCTGTGTCTGCTTGTGATATTCACTGATCCGTCGTACGCGGGGGTGATAATATGGAAGAGATGCTTAACAAGAACATCATGTGTTTGCATTCTTAGCATTCTTTCAGATACAGCGAGTATATTAAAATATAAAAGCACTTGTGATTGGAAGCCTGCGTATTCGGTGCTTCTTTCCTTGTTCTTTCAACATGGCTTGTGATTGCTTGCTGCTGCCTCGTCCCAGGTGTGCAGGAGGCTGTGGTCATCTGCCTGAACAAGCAGACCAGGGAGGCAGCGGACCAGAGCATGTGTGTGAGCTCCCGTCGGCCTCCGCAACTCCTGCAGGACTGCAAAACTCAGCCCTGCCCCCCCAGGTACAGTAAAGCACAGAGCCACTGGACATCCTTATCATACAGACATGAACATTAAAATAGACTTGATTGATGGATGCAGTAAAAATGAAGAGGAATTGTGTTTAGGGAAAGAAGATGGGCTGCATTCAAGAAGAAAATATTAATTAAAAACAGGACTGAAATCTGGCTCCGCCAATGATTAGTTTGCCAAGACTGTAACCCAGCAAACGATGCAATAAACAGGGCTGGGACATTAATGTCCCATTTTCCAGAGCTCTGATGCATCCCTGGCTTCGACACCTGGAACTGCTTAACTTTCAGTCCATCAAAAAACACACAGAGTTGAATCAATTAATCTTTACTAATCTCTGGTTGTGTTCAGAACGAAACAAATCCTTCTAATCCACAACATTATCCGTCTCAGTTTAAATCACTTGGCTCCGAGTACTACTGAGGCAGAATGACAGCGATGGATGGTCGTATCATTGAGAGCAGGAAATGAAGCCGGGGACAGCTTGAGCAACCTGCTCAGAATCAGGCACAAAATGAAAAATACGGCTGACATGTGAAAAGGTTTTTTATCCCCTGGTTGTTTTACCTCATTTAGGATGCCTCTGCGGCTGTAGTTAGTATCTACTTCAACCAAAAACTTCTACTTTATGTACAAGAAATGATCTCTCATGCTCATACGCCAAAGTGACAAATGTGCCCAACGCTGATGTTAATCTGCTCAATACATTATGTAATATGTTGTATTCAAAGTTGACCTATAGCCTTAAATGATGCATGAAGTGTCCTCTGGGGACAACGTACTGTACATACATCCTTGCTAAATTTCAATTTTGAAAGTATTGAAATGCAACTATGATGTTAATGCTCAATACGTAGTCAGTTGTCACAGCATGATGATTTAATAATGAATGTAGTTGGGGCTTAAATCTAGTTTTTTTAGTTTATCCAACTGTCATTGAATTAAAAATACTGTGGACAAACAATGAGCACACAAATTTCCCCAAATGCCTGAAAGGTCAAACAGCATAGAGGCCTGATGTTTGATATAACTGTGCATAGCGGCGAGTGGATCGTGCGGTAGGCCACGCGTTTGAAGTTAACACCGTGCGCAGTGTCGGGGTTCCACCACTCGCTCTTGTCAGAAAACCCGGAGGCTTGCAGCCTGCCCTTGTCTGTTTTTCCAGGTCTTGAGTCTTGTTTTCAGGCACAACAAACGCTATATTGGACTTGTTTCCTTTGGCCCTTTGCTCCCTCCCTGAGGCCTCCTCACCCTCACATATTAAGCTACACTCTTTGGATTCTGTTCCCTCAGAAGGGGAACGGCCATAGGATTTGGCTTTGAGTCTCGTCCCGGTCCAGAAACAAGCTTCATTTCCAATTCGCCTCAGCCCCTGGACCCTTGAGTAAATATGAATAGCTTAAAAAAAAAAAACACCTAACTTGTCAAGCAAGAAGTGAAATCGCTGCCATCTTGTCAAAGCCAAAGGTTTTAGATGCCTTTTAAAGGCCGAGCAATGACTTGGACACATTACACATCGTTTTTCAAGGTTATAATAAAAGTGCTCTGAAAACTTTGACGCTGGATTCATTGCCCAGTGTGCAATTGTGTTGGACAACAACATTAATATTGATACACGGGGGTCATTTGAAAAATACTTGTGAAGAAGTTACGCCAAAGGGATTATATATCTCCAATATCACTAGATTCAGTGAGAGATTGAATGTTCCTTTGCCAGGATCTTATCCCATGAATCACCCTTTTCGTTTTCACTCGTATTCACTTTCATGAATTTAACTTTCATGAATTTACACATTCATAAGTCTGCAAGAGTGTCCTCTCGTGGGATCAAGTAAAAACACCAAGCACTCTGACTGAACTCCTCCTGACTGCACTCCTGTATAGATTGGATAATGGGGCTACGTATGTACACAAACCATAATGTATGGTGATTAATCTGGAACCGCAAAGGTTCGGAGTTGAAACAAATGAAAAAAAGCAACCTTTTGTTATGCTTTCTGTTCAAACTCAAAATGTACAAATGTGTAGTGAACTATCAAAATGGGTGAACATCACAACAGACAAAGTAACCTGATAGCCAGCTGGTCCAAGTCAACGTCACAGATCGTTTACCGTGACATTCAGGAACTTGATGATAAACATTTTATTCACAGATGGGAAACGGGGAAGTGGAGTTCATGCTCCGCCACCTGTGGAGTGGGTCTGATGATCCGCACTGTGGCATGCACTCACCGGCCTTCTCGGGACAGCAACCGTACCGAGGTTTTGAGGGATGAAGACTGTCAGAGTCCCAAGCCGAGCCCCGTCCAAGCCTGCAACCGCTTTGACTGCCCTCCGATGTGGGACGCACGTGACTGGGGACAGGTAGAGGATCGCGCTCAGGAAGTTCACCAGCGTAAATGCTTGGCCAAGCACATTCTGCTCATGTGACCCCCCTGGCACCTCTGTGTTTACGTAGTGCTCCCAGAGCTGTGGTGGTGGATTCCAAAGGCGGCAGGTCCTGTGCAAACAGCGGTTGGCAGATGGCAGCATCCTGGAGCTGCCTGACACCTTTTGCCCTTCCAAGAGTCCCGCAAACCATCAGCCCTGTGCCAAGCCCGAGTGCCCTCCTCAATGGGTAACAACTGACTGGACCCAGGTAGGCTTTTCCCCAAGGCACCAACCTACCTTTAAAGTTTTTGAAAATCTATAATGCTATAGGCTATGTACATTATTAAAGGGTCTGCTCATTTTCATGTCTTATAATATCATGAATTTCTCACCAGTGTTCAGTGACTTGTGGAAATGGAATTCAAAGACTACAGGCTGTCTGCAGAAAACAAAGGGAAGATGGAGGACAGTGGACTGTAGACTCTGAGAATTGCTCCCTGATAGCCCGGCCCACCAGAATCCGGCCATGCTCCCTCAGGCTCTGTGACAGTAAGAGACCCTCCGACTGGCTTTATTTCATCCATTTGTACCCATTTATTGTTTGCAGCTAAAAGCACGGAAATACATAGACAATAATTCTATTGTTCACTTCTCAACTGTTATTTTCAACACAGACTATGTCAAGCCCAATCCTACCATACTGGCTCAGAGAAAGGTGTACATCCAGTGGAGGAAGGGCAAAAAGTTACAGTTGGTAGTTGGAGGCTATGCCTACCTGCTGCCCTGGACAACTGTGGTCCTTCGCTGCCCAACCCGCCACTTCCGCAAGGGCCACATCCAATGGTTTAAGGACGGAAAGCCTTTGGTCCCCCTCCCACACCTCTCCATAACGTCCCCAGGATACGTAAAGATTCAGCAGCTTCGTGCGTCTGATGCCGGGATATACACGTGTATCGCAGGTCAGGCGCGAGAACATGTTGTCCTCCAGATCATTGGCAGCAAGCAGAAACTCTCAGCCCCAGAGTCGTGGCTCCTGGCAGGTGGTCAACAGAAGGCTGGGCAGCCCGACGCGGCCTCAACTGCGGCGAGATCCCCGGAGCTACCCATCGCTCTCAACCATTACGACAACATTGTTGAGCGTTTGCTCAAACTCAAAGGCTCCCTCCGAAGTGAAAAAGACATTGCCGATAAAATACACTCCAGTGAAAAGAACAGGTCTACCCTGGAGGATGATCGAGCAAGTTCAGAACGTTCTAGCCTGTCCGTACTTATCGCCGATACCCACAGGCTAGATGAGATCCGGACGAGCCTCTCTGAAGGCCTCGGAGGGCCATCGGAGGAACAACTCATCGGACAGCTGCTCAGTGAGCTCAGTGCGACACAAGGTGAAACCAACGAGTCTACTCTTCATCCCCCGGAAAGTACAGAATCCTCCACGCAAGGGCCCCTCCTTTATAAACCAAACATCAACGTCCACGCGTCCAGGGCAAGAAGCCCGGTGATCATCCAACGCACCAGAAAGCTTGGAGTGGAACCGTCGTCTGACATGATAGTTCATGTGGGAGTGCCAGTTGTGCTGCAGAAACCCATCGCTAGTCTGGAGCTGAGGTGCGAGGCACTGGGGAACCCGGAACCGACCTCGACGTGGACAAAGAATGGGAAACAGTTGCATTACAACAGCAGGTAAGAACTCCTCTTCAATATGATCTTTGCGCAAACGGCATCAACAAAACTGCAGGTCGCTGACTCAGTGGTTGCGTTGTCTTTGTGTTGGCAGATTAAGCCTGTTGTTTACCGGATCCCTGAGGATCCGGTCTCCAAGCGAGGCGGATGAGGGTCTGTACACGTGCACTGCCAGGAACCGTCTTGGATCCACGTCTCTTTCATCTTGGCTACAGGTTACAGGTAAGATCCAAGAAGGCTGCATCTTGCTGCAAGAATATTTGAATAATGATTGTTCAAACACTCAGAAATTTATTTGAAGTTGTAGTACAAGGGTTTTGAAACTATAATGTATATGAATATGTAATGAAGCACAATACATCTAGAACTTTCCTTACGGGTTAGAAACTAGAGAAATATCATCTTTGATGTAAATATTATTCTCATTTTAAATTCAATATTCTTGGAAATATGTTAATTTGCTTTTTTCGTTGAGAGTCAGTATTAACCTTATGTCAAATTGAGTAATTCCTAATAGACTCTCATGTAGTCCAGTTTACACTTGTATGTGTTGTTCCTTTGTGGTCCAGGCTTTAGGATTCTGGGAAACAGTTATTTTGACTGAGAAACGCACACACGGGCATAGCCACAGACAGAGTAAGCCTTTACATACCCTGGTGGCTCATTGGTGAGTCATCGATGGGAATATCTGAAGCGTGCCACAACTCGGGTCGTCTCCGAGCGACGCATGATCAGCCGTGACCTCGCTGTGCTTTCTCCTGCCGGGTTTCCTGATGCTACGGCACTTTTCCTTCCCATATGACAACAATTAGAGGTTCCAGGCAATGTTTCAGAGAAGATTAAGTGGGTGCACCTCATTCACCTAATCTGTACGGAGGATAAAGGGCTTAAAAGTGATGAAAAATGTCCAAATGGCATTTGGTCATATTTTGTATTCAACTCAGTTTAAGGTTGTGTCTAATGGATACACTTCAGACATCTTAATGCAAGCCCAAATACCGTGAATGCCTTTACAGGGTAATTGAACTTGAAAATATTATTCTTTCTCAGGTTCTTGGAAAGTGCAGGATTATTTTCTGAGTGCCCTCAGTAGAATACAGATGACAAAAACAGAGATTTATGCATCTTGTATAATGCAATACTTTTGTGAATCATAACATATCAGGCATTAAATTAAGTCAGCGTTTCCCACAGGATTTTGTGAGTCTGTGGTTGGTGGACTCGGTACTCTTCTCGGGGGCTCCGCCGCCGAAAGCTGAAGCCCAATGCCACCACATTATTATGATTAATGAGAAGTACTCTTTATCGTCTGTTTGACTCTAAACAGGACCTAGATTTACCAAATGAGCGTCATGCTGTATTGAAGAAGAACAATTTAGACCAAAAACTAAAGTTGTAAATCAAGTGAGAAGTAGGTTCATATTCTCTGCTTTAAAATCCTCACACAATAACAGAGAGGACGATGTTACTATCATCAGGAATACACGGTACAGTCTGCTTTCTGCAATATCCACAATAATATTGTTTTTTATTTAAACTGTCTTTAGGTGGCAAAGGAAGAAACTGTGTCCACGGTAACGGGATGGGAGCAATTGGCCCTTTTTGTTCTGAGAGGATTAACAGCAGCCAGTCAGCCGAGCTGTGCCATGGACAAGCCTGCCCCCTCAGGTATCTTGCTACTACTACATGTTTGACTTCTCAACACGGACACATTGTTGTGCTTAAGGACTTCTGGGTTCCAAAAGTATTAATACTTTAAAAATGATTGTCTCACCTTTCCTCTTCGGTTTGGATTAGGTGGCGAATGGATCCCTGGTCTCCATGCTCCGCCAACTGTGGAGGTGGGTCCCAGACCAGGAGGGTCCGCTGCATGAAGGGTCTTGAGGGCAGATCAAGAGAGGTGGAGAGCAAGCACTGCCTCGGCACAGGGAGAAGACCCTCCACCACCCGGCTGTGCAACCTACTGCCCTGTGCCAGATGGGCCACCACCCACTGGGGCGCAGTGAGTCTCCTTACATTGACCTCAAACACATCACGACACGTAGACATGGACTCTGTCAAGGCTGTTTATTTGGGCCAAACACAATCTACCTCACACACTGTGTGTAGGTTGTCACATGCAGAATAACTCACACTTGTTTGTTTTCCAAACTCTTTTAGGGGGGGAGGCCCCCTGATAATCCTTCCTTATTTGTTAGAAACCACATATTTGTATTCACTCTTTCTCAAGTATATTTCTGAGAATTTCCCAGTCTTCCATAATATCTTTTTAAGATTACAAAATGTTATTCAATCTTTTGACAAAGCCACGTGGTTTAGATTTAAACCTCTCATTGAGAGTGGACAGGCTTGAATAAGCCAAAACCACAAGAGCATATAGAAGTTACTGGCAGGAAAGTATTTTCAAACTAAAAGCTCAATTTGCTTGTAATTGCTCTTTTAGTGTCACGGTCAATGCGTGGGTCCCAGT
Source organism: Pseudoliparis swirei (assembly GCF_029220125.1). Taxonomy (NCBI): domain Eukaryota; kingdom Metazoa; phylum Chordata; class Actinopteri; order Perciformes; family Liparidae; genus Pseudoliparis; species Pseudoliparis swirei. The sequence continues at coordinate 8,507,111 of NC_079408.1, forward strand.
GTGGCCACACAGCAACGACATGTTTACTGTCAAGACACCAATGCCACCAAAGCCCCCTCCAGGATGTGCAGCGGACTCCAGAGGTGAATATGGATATCATAAAGTGTACTGCAAATCAATAGTTGACATATGATGTTGGTACACCACAAAGGACACTGATGCCACATGCGTCAGTGAAAGAGACTCTCACACAGAGAAAAGGCTCTCCATGTTGTCAGAAACACTCTGGTGTGTGTGTGTGTGTGTGTGTGTAGGCCCAGTTCCCTGAGGAACTGCTCCACAGAGGCCTGTGCCCTTCACTGGCACATCGGGCCGTGGACGCAGTGCACCGCCACCTGTGGGCGCCACGGTTTCCAGTCGCGCCAGGTCACCTGTGCGCACCGGCAAACTGGAAAAGCCGCACGTGAACGTCACTGCATGTGGAGGCCCCGCCCTCCCAGCTGGCAGCGATGCAATCTGTCGTCCTGTGGAAGAGGTGAGAAGAAAATAAGCGCTGATGGCAAAATGCGGTTCCTTAATTGGGCTCACATCTTCATGATAAAACGACCCTGACTTATATTTCTGTTGTATTCAATATGGTTTAACTGCAAATGTTGGTGATTAACTTCGAAGGATAACTTCAGTACAGTACTATCTGGCTGCCGTCAGCCGATGTACTGATCCCATTGAGGGCATGATTCTGAGGTCTGCTGCTTCATCAAGGTTTTGTGACGTCTGTCAAATCTCACCAACCTTTTCTGTATTTGGTTGACGGAAGATTCGGAAGTTGGCATCTTGAATCCGCGTCATATTTAGTTTAGTTTATTTAGTTTATTTTATTAAGGATCCCCATTAGTCTCCACCGTAGTGGAGACCATTCTTCCTGGGGTCCAGGCAAAAAACATTACAATACAATACAAATACATAAAATGCAGTACAGCATGATAAATTTTCACAAAAACACTTAGACTTAGAAAACAACATTTACATTAAAAGTAAAATAATAATACCTAAATACCTTAAATACCTAATATAATAACCTAATCTACTATAATTTCCTTTCCGATTATTGCTGCCTTAAGTTTCCTTTTGAAATCACATTTATTTCTTGTTAGAGTCACATATGAGGGGAGCACATTCCAGTATGCAATGGCTCTGTACATTACTGATTTCTTTAGTGCATTAGTTCTTGGTAGAGGAGAAGTAAAGTGACCATTTAGTGCCTGTCTGGTATTATAAGCATGTCTCTCATTTGCAGGTGATAGCTGTAAAGACAGACTGACAGGTTTCTGTCATATAACGCCGCACGGCTGGATACTTGCCGGGGTGTCTGCCTGAGCATGTGTCGTAAACCGTAACGTCTGTGTGCTCCAGCAGGAGAGTGCCGGGACAGCACGAGGTACTGCGAGAAGGTTCGACAGCTGGAGCTTTGTCCGCTGCCCCAGTTTAAGAGCCGCTGCTGTCACTCCTGCCGAAACACCTGAGGCGGGGGAAACGAGACGAGGGCCGCGCACCACCTGGAGAGGTCGGTCGGGTGGAGAAGCTCCGACAGCCAACAGAGACTAGAAAGCTCCACGCCCCATACGTTCACCCACAACTGTCGCCAACGATCAGCCTCGCATGGGGACTCCTGAGTGTGAAGGAATGCTTGGATTGTGATCTACTTCCCTCACTGTAATCATGTGCGGGTTTCAATTTGAAAGTTTCGAGCGGAGTGACGGATCTGTTGATGAAAGCTTCGCTTTTTTACTTCTTCGGAAGAGTATTGTCATGGAGATTTCCTCAATTGTGCAAATGTTACGCAAGATATATTTCCATTCTGATTGATAAAGACTTGTGGTGACTGTGCAGTTCCATAAAGGGGAACTCATAAAGGACGACCCATCCACATGTAAGATATCTGTAGTGTAGTTTGAGGTTCCTTTTCTTTTTTAAAGAATGGAACAACGATGCTGCACCGCAATCTTTCTGTTGTAGCACCATCACTTCATCTCCAAAATAGGATGCATATTGTCAAGCAATCTAGCTTTCAATACACAAATATACAATAAAAATACTGTTGTTTTTTTCCAATGATTGACTTCACACCCAGGGATTCTGGGTAGAGCCCTGAGCTCTTTATAACCACTGGATAGTTGTGTGTTTCTCCTTTAATGCGATGGCCTCCATAACAGGGTTGATAAATAGTTATGATGCTAATTTAGCATTTAGACATATGGTTGAAATAATTTATAGAATTTATATGCAGCACAATGCTGCATATAAATTGGAAATGGCAAAAAGCCTAATAATTGATACATAATATGCAATAAATTTAGTATCAGCCACATGGTTAAATAGATCGTGATCTTTGCTATTATTTTTGGGTAGTTTAGCACGTAACGCCTGGTCAAGTCATTCGAAGAGGAAAGGAATTAGGATTGCAGGCGCAGTCACGGCATTTTTGGTGCAATAAAAAGTAGGACATGATAAAGATGTATCTTGCATGGGTTGCACTATGGAGGTGTATGACAGTAGCAAGTCAATTTTTGGAAAAAAAGACTTATTTTGCACTCAACTCATCCAAGTCTTTGTTAAGAACATGGCTTGTAGAGTTTTCGTTTCTTTAGTATGTAAAGTTTCATTGTTTATATCTTTTGTTTTTGTGATTTTGTCATTTCTTGGAAAAATATTTGTTCAAATACCCCTTTAACCACTTTAGTGACGTTTAAACACAAGCAGAGCGTATCTGTCCCTCTTCACTAAATGATATCTTAGCTTTAGTGTGACATTTTGGGAGAAAAGTCTTCTCCCTTCGACAGATGTTAGTGTCAGTGGAACTTCAAACATGTAAATATGAACTCTGTTACATTTGGATATTGGTTAAAACGGTAGGGAACTTTTTAAAGAGCATCATACCATACGTGTTCCAGAGAGGCAGGGTTTGCACTTTTGACATTGTGTTGAATATGAGTCGCACAATGTTTCATCATCAGGTGCAACACAAGCTGCCTTAGCAGATCACGTGGCCTTTCTAGGTGTGATCTTTTGACTTTGTCAAAGGAAAACATCATTAACATATTACCAATGCTCTTAAGTTATGTAGATATTTGTTTTGTCCTTTCAACTATTTATTTTATGTGTGTTCTTGTGCATAGTTTTGTAAATAAATACAGGGGTGGGTTTCAAGTATTCATTTCCCTCAAGGTTTTGTTGGTATTTGATGTGCATGCAATGGGGACCCTCTGCTGGTAAACTGATGTGTTGCTTTCTGCTCATGCCTGGTGTATTATTAAATAAAACCAAATACATTCCTTTTATAATCTGTTGTGGTTTTGAATGCAGTGTCTTGTGAGACTGTATGAGGCATATTCAAATGGATCGATAGGACAACTAAGTACTTACTCTACACGTTGTGACACACACAATCTTGTGATGGGAGGTTCTACCATTAACAGGAAGAACAGGATATGCGCGACTGCGTTCTTACAACAGGAGCTCTTTCATCAACACAATGTTGTCACAGGGAGAACGCGTTCTTTCTGTATACATGACATGCGGTCTACATCCTTCTCCCCCTTTCGAGGAGGGAAATTGCTTCACATGAATCCAGGAACTCCGATCGAAAGTGGCACCATCGGCAGATGATTTGCCGAGGATTATTCCAGATCGGTGATGGTGGAAAACGAGGGTTGTAAATCTTGTTTGGCGGCTCTCGGGGTTCTGCGTGTTTCCCTCGTTGACCAACTGGAGGGGCGGATTGACTCTCTGCTGGACATCTTAGTCAGTCGGGAAGTGTTCACTCGGGATGACCGCGAGGAGGTGCTGTGCCGGCTCGGGCCTCGGGCCAGAGTGAGGACGGTGTTGGACATCCTGACGTGTAAAGGCGAGGAAGCAGCCGAGATCTTTCTCTCAATCAGCAGTCGTCAGCAAGAGGCACAGACACACTCCCGAGCAGGCGACACAGACCAGCCTCAGTCCGTAGGTATGCAAGTCATTGGTGCATTTAAGATGACGATAATGCCATGAGGTAAAAACACTAGAACATTCTGTGGTGCTCATTACATTACATGTCATTTAGCTGACGCTTTTTTCCAAAGCGACTTACAATCCTGTTACATTCATACACTGTAGACGCAGCAATTCAGGGTTAAGTGTCTTGCTGAAGGACACATCGACTAGGGCGGGGATTGAACCTCCAACCCCCTGATTGAAAGACGGACCTGCCAACCACTGACCCATAATCGCCCTCATGAAGCACTTCTACTCTTCAGTTGGCATACACAAATCAACATGACTCTTATCTTCTTCTGCAGAGTACAACAAAGTCAAACAAAAGCATAGAGACGTCCTCGCCCGTCGGAGCGAGGGCATGCTCTTCTACAACACTCGTCACGGAGAGAAGATCCTGTTTTCCGAACATTACGTCAATCTGTTGCTGGCCGACGGACACCAGGGCTTGGAGAACAAAAGACACGAGGTGCTGACGTTTGGGCAAAAGCGACTGTCTCTGCAGCAGAAGTCGGCGGTGCAGCGCAAGATCACACCGGCCAAACTCTTTTCCAGCGCAAATGGAAAGCGTCCGGTCAAGAAGGTTCTGGTGTCGGGGGTGGCCGGCATCGGAAAAACCATCCTGGTGCAGAAAATGCTGTTTGATTTTGGTAGAAACGGAGACCATCTTGGATTTGACTTCATCATTCACATGACCTTCAGAGACCTGAATCTGATCGACAAACCGACGAACCTCCGGGAGCTGGTCCTGCGTAAAAACAGGCACCTCGCCAAGGAACTGGATCACATTTTAGCGAATGACAACAAACTGCTGATCATCTTCGACGGCTTCGATGAGTTCAGACACTACAGGAGCTGCGACGTGGACGCATTTGTGACCGAGCCGGATGAAGACGGGGCGGTGGTGGAGGTATTTGGGAGTCTGATGCAAGGGGAGCTGCTTCCCAACGCCTCTGTCATGCTCACGAGTCGACCGGCAGCCATCAACCACATCCCCGTGGGCTGCGTCGACCGCTTTGTGGTCATCGCTGGTTTCTCCTCCGCCGAAGTTCAAGACTTCTTCTCGCGTTATTTCCAGGACGGCGCAATTGCGGAACGCATGTTCGCGGTGGTGTCGGCGAACGAGCTGATGCTGACGCTCTGCTATATACCTGCGTTTTGCTACATCGTGTGCTGCATCCTCAAAGAAAGCAAAGACCTCTGTGGAGAGGGCCCCAAGACCATGACGGACATTTACATGCAGTACCTGGTGGCCATGCTTCGCTCTCACACTCAAGCGAGGGCCGAAACATTTCGCGGAGAGCAAGAAGCGGGGACCGTCCACCCGCTGTCGGATATCGTGCTGAAGCTGGGACGCCTGGCCTTCCAGAAGCTGATGGAACATCAGACTCTATTCTACGGCAGCGACGGAGATGTCGCGGCGTTGAAGGGATGCAGCCTGGCGAGCACCTTTCTTGACAAGACGGTGGCACAAGAGCCCGGCTGCAATGAGGATGTCTACTCCTTTGCGCATCTTACCGTTCAAGAGTTCTTCGCTGCACTTTACTGTGCAGTGACGGACCACCCACTGCCTGATGCACTTCAGCGCAGTGCGGGGCTTGGGGAGGGGTCCAGCAACGGACATTTGGACCTCTTCAACCGCTTCCTTTCCGGAATCCTCTCTGAACGCAATGCTAATCTTTTATCAAGGCAGGTGGGGCTGAGCTGCCGTAAGGACAAAGTGGACGACTATCGTCAGAGGATCATCCAAGACCTGACAACGCTGTGTGAGAGTGGGGCCCATATCCTGAACCATTTACACTGCCTGTTTGAGCAACAGGACCCGTCTCTGGCCCTTGCTGTGCAACCAAAGACATTGCAGGTGAATGTCAGCGATGAAACGCTCTCCCAAATGGATTACAATGCCATCAAGTACTTCTTGAACCTTACAAAGGGCATAATCACTGAGCTGGATCTGACAGGGACAGGAGTAAGCTGTGACGCACTTCGGGACATTCAGCCCCTGCTGCTCAGATGTCAAAGACTTTGGTGAGTTCCTCGTAAAAAAAAAAAAACTTGTTTCACATTTTTGCAGTTCCATGTGAGTCATGCAGATGGCTCTGCACGCATCAAGGAGTGAAGTGTCAGGTTTCACCACCACCATGTTGACGAATATATATTGTGGTTTATGCACTAATTCCACTTCTTTCTTTTTTTAAGGCTTGGAGAAAACAACCTTGATATGAACACAGTTCAAGTCATTGTGGATGTGCTGCAAGTGTCGGAAAGTATAACCAACCTTGGGTAAGCTTTTGTTGATGAGAATAAAACCAAGATGTATATGTATAGATACAATTACAAGCACAAAGTGGATATAAAGGGTACAATTGTTATTCGAAAGTAATGAATCACCCAGACATGTTTCATACTTCCCATTTTAGACTTGGATGGTCAGACATCGGTGATGATGAACTACTTGCAATTTCTAGTGCCATACGGGTGAAAAAAAACCTTCAAGAGCTGTGGTAAGAGAGTTGTCGCAATATGGCATGTGATCAATATTGGGGAAATGAAATTATTTTCAGCTTTGTGGTTGCCAAGTCAACTTTTCTTTCAAAAAGTATCATCTAAAATATAAAATAAAATAATTTCATATTTGGTTGGCGGTGTTATTCATATGTAAAACATTCAATACATCATTGAGGACATGTTACTCAGAGCTATATGCCTTCACAGGATGGAGGGAAACCGAGTGACCTACAAAGGGCTGCTGTCACTTCGTGATTTGACCCCAAACCCTCTGAAGAAAGTTGTGTGAGTCTGACCTGTTTCAACAAATAATTCTCGTATACATATTTTAACAATATCAATTGTTGATCACATACGCTTCTTTTGATTCCATCTTCATACAGCGCCATATGGAATGACATAACTGACACAGATCGAGAGTCGTTTTGCACCCAGGAAAGCATAACGGTGAGCTTCACAGATGATGATATGTGGGCAGCGTGGGGGAAATGGGTTTTCAAAAGGTGCGAAGTCAGCAGCAATGAGAAGTTAGTGACGGTGCTCCACAAAGTGTGCAACATATCAGTCCACTGCTTAGAGGCCCAGTGGGCGAAGACTTTCTACAAGGAACTATCACAGCTCATCAAGCACAGGATTGAGTGCTGCACTGAGGACGACATGAGCAAGAAGCTCAACAAGTTTGACCAGATATTGAACTACTGAGAGAAAAAGGACTACACAGAGTTCAAGTTATAAGCTGGAACATAAACAATAACATTTAATGTTGAATGCTTCGGATGAAACAAACTCATAGTGGAAGACTAGGCGTGGTGAAAGAAAAAAATGTATGGCCAGTATGGGGATTGAACCCATGACCTTGGCGTTATTAGCACCACGCTCTAACCATCTGAGCTAACCGGCCACGAGACGTTGTGGCTCGCCGACACAATCTGTTTTACGTTACGTTTTAGTTTTCTGCCATGAATTGCACACTGTCCTTATACACTCGTGCTACGTAGCGTATGGAGGATTTCTCTTCCAAATACAATTTCACATGTATGTGATTTTTGTTTACTATGTATTATGATGTATTGATCTGTTTTCTGTTTAAATTTGAAATGCTACTCCTTGCGAATTCTTCTATTTTTTAAAATATTAATTTTATTTAGACAATCCGATTTGTTGTAACTTGTGGACAATTAAATATCAATAAAATGTTGAAACTTCTAACGCATACAAGGGATTTGTTGCATTTTATTGTGGAATAATGTACCGGAAGTTGTGTAAACTGCTTCCTCTGAGTTTGCTCTGACGAATATATGCTGCGACACTCAAGTTGTTCATATGAGGTTAGCCAGCAAGCTAACCTGTTAATCGTTATATTTTGTATATGCAGCGGTTCAATCTAGACGGATTCCTCGTCTAAAAGAGGGTGAGTTATCGTTACTGTTATGCCAGTTCAATGTTAAGTGAGCGTCGGTGTATTTTGAAAATGCAGCGGGGATGACTAGCTTTTTAAAAATGTCACTACCCGCGAACCGACGTAGAAGCTGTTTACGACTCACAGCTTAGCGATAGCTAACACACGATCGGCTCCCTAACAAGACCCACGGGCATTTTACGGTGGTTTACTAACTAACGCTAGTTTATTTATGTAGCTACACAAGAGGGGGGGTGTTCATCCTGTTGGGTCAATCTGTGTGAACGTTATTTCACGAAGTGTATACACGAAGGAGACGATCCGGTAACCCCCTTTGAAAGAGCGCGACTAAGTCCACGAGCAAAGTATTTAAGTAACCTTCCACGCAAACGGACGCAGTGAATCTCATGTCCTGCTCTATTTGACAAGCGCGCATGTTGCTGACCTGTGTTACAGCCGCAGGATGGCTGACACGGAGAGGGACGCTGCGAATGCGAAACTCGGCAGCAAGAACAAGGAGACTGAGAAGAAGAAGAGGTCCCGTGTTAAACAGCTGCTGGTTGACGTGAAGAGGCAGGTGGACTTCTGGTTTGGAGACGTCAACCTCCATAAGGACCGTTTTCTTAAAAAAATCATCGATGAGTCAGATGATGGATGTAAGGGGCGATCAATATCAGTAACGCACTATATTTCTATCAACCATCTAATTTTTTGTCTTAATCATTGTACTAACTATGTTATTTGTTTTTAGATGTTGATATATGTATGTTGGCAAGCTTCAATCGGATGAAGACGCTGACCAGTGACACCAAGCTGATTGCCAGAGCGCTGAAAACTTCTTCTGTCGTTGAGGTACACATTTTTGAATGATGTCTTGTTCATGTTTGTATGTTCTGAGAGGTGGTGCATGGCTCTAAACTATGGAGGACTTAAAATGACTTAAGTATAAATAAATAAATGCATGAATAAATACAAGAATAAATAAATATATGCTTAAATAAATGTATAAATAAATACAGGAATAAATGTATAAATACAGAAATAAAAACAGAAATGAATGAATATAAGTTATAACTCAACAGGACATCATTAAATAGATGTATTTCTACATTTCTGTATTCATTTATTTATATCTGTCCATGCGTATTTCTTCATTTATTTATGTGTGACATTTATGTTGATTTATAACTTATATTTATTAATTCCTGTATTTATTTATTTATACATTCATTTAAGCATTTATTTATACATTTATTTAAACATTTATTTATTCATTCCTATATTTATTAATGCATTTATTTATTTATACTTAAGTCATTTTGAGTCCTCCATACTAAACTAATGCCCAGTGAAGGTAATGTTGTCTCTTCTCGTCGACCGGAGAATATTGATGAAAGGATGATGAAGAAGAAAAGTTCGAGCGACTCAGCACTTGATAAGAATACAAAGTTTATTCTACAAGATACAGGTCAAAAACAGACGCTTAGTACGACGAGACTTTCAGGTACTGAATTGAGAAAATCTAACAATATGGCATTTTGCTACAGGTTATACACGAGAAAGAAAAGAGGCGTTTATGTTAATATCTATAGGCCGGCCCCCTCATTTGGGAGGGCTTCGAGTGGGCTTCTAGCCCCCACCCCACATGATCACATTCCACACAAAACGCCCCTCACCACAGACACCTTGTGAACCTCAGGGCTCAGCTCATCCTCCGACCTACAGATTTTGATACCTGACATCTTGTGTCATGGAAAATACACGACAGTAATGAACACAAATGTGTTTTTGTTTCAGGTTAACCTCAAGGGAGATAAAGTCAGACGTCAGTTTCCGATTGGAGACGTACCAAATGATGTCGACGAACGCACAGTCTATGTGGTAAATAAAGAGTGTTATGTTTAGGGCTGCAACAACGAATCGATAAAAATCGATTATTAAAATAGTTGGCAACGAATTTCATTATCGATTCGTTGTGTCGAGCGATTATTACGGCGCTCAATAAGTCACGGAGTATAAACAAAGTTGAGTTGAGCGCAGAGCGGCGCAGGGGAAACAAGAGCGGAGCGAGAGACGGAACGCTGCGTTGTGAGAGCCAATCAGCGCTGAGCTGCTCCTCTGTTGATGAATCTAATTGGCTGCTGCTCACGTGGCGCTGGATGCGGAAGTCATTCACGTAGTCGGAGACATTCACGGAGCTGTGTGCGCCTCCGGGTGACGTTATGAACCCAGACACCAGGGCGCTACATGTCACGACGTGTGTGGCATTTCCACAAGAGTATGACGTAGAAAACATGGTTATTTATTCCGTGGCGGATAGCGGAAAATATTTTTCCACGGAGAAAGGCAACGGAGATAAGCCCCGACGTCACTCGCTGTGTGCGCTGCGCGCGCAGACATTTAACGGAGCGGAGCAGCGCGTGCGCTCTGATCGCTCTTTTAATGAAGTATCGAGACTAAAAATATGCTAAATCACATCGTTTTTAACGTACGGTACTTTGTTAGCATCGCTACACCGTGCAGCGTGACGGCAGCGGATGTAGCGGACTAACATTCAAGCTAACCTAACTTCCCAAACGCTGTCGACATCTGAACGCTGATTGGCCGAGACGCGACACGTCAGGTGAAAAAAATAATAAATCGTAACGCGTCTCTGATATTGTTCAGGGGGCCACATGGGGACCACTGCTCAGGAGAGGAAAGCTGTCAGTCTGTTTGTGACGGGTTCATCACCATGGTGACCAGTGAACAGGTTCATCACATGCTGACCAGTGGATCTCCAGGACCTTTCCATGACTAAACCAAATTTCCATGATTAAACATTTTGTGAAAACTCTGTCTATACGTGACAAAGTGAGAAGATGTAGTATTTAAACTAACAATGAGAATTCCAAAGCATAACGTATATATACCGTGTAAATTAAAATGTGAATAAAACACATTTGCATTACTTTTCCAAATATTTTGGGATTTTATTTTTTGCAATTACTTTTATAGGCCTGCTAATAGCCATTTAAAAACTCCATGACTTTTCCAGGTTTTCCATGACCGTACAGACCCTGTTTTGAATAAAGGGTTGAAAATTAAAGTTATTTTTTTAATCCGATTAATCGATTAATCGATAGAATAATCAACCGATTAATCGATTATCAAAATAATCGTTAGTTGCAGCCCTAGTTATGTTCTTCTTTCCCTCAGAGATGTCTGTACGACACATACAGAAGGAAACATAGTTGTATCTTTAGTTGTAAACCATTCCAAATGTGTTCCACTTAATTTTCAGGTGCAGTGTCTGTGAGTGACGGGAAGTAAACCTAGACCTAAGTTGTCCCGTGTAAACTGTCCATAGGGAACATGTTAATGTGCTCTGAATCCATAATATTGTTCCCTCGTCATCATCATAGGAAATACACCTAACATTGAGCTTTTTTCTGCGTGGAGACTTGGAATACTCATTTGCTGGTTATTATAGTGTTATATGCCCGCTAGTAATAACAACACTGTTGGATGATAAGATAATACTTTTCTTTCTTTCTTTTCTTTTGTCACAAGGAACTCTTGCCCAAAGATGTGACTCACAGCTGGATAGAGAGAGTGTTCACGACATGCGGCAATGTGGTTTATGTCAGCGTCCCGAGATACAAGAGCTCTAACGACGCCAAGGGCTTTGCCTTCGTAGAGTTTGAGACGTTGGAACAGGCACAGAAAGCCATAGAGGTGATAACTTCAATAAAATCAATACAATCTCTTTGTTTAAAATCTCTGATTAGTCAGTCAGCCCAGTGTTGGATTTTGACATGAAGAAAACTCATGCACGATTGTGACCTTTGAAACAGATGCTGCACAATCCCCCTGAAAATGCTGTGAGGAGGCCGGGGATTTTCCCTAAGTGGAAAAATAAGAAGTCGGTCCCTCTGCCAGCCGACATACCACCATCAGGTACAGTTCTATCAAATCGCTTCAGTTACATCACTTCCTCTCTATACCCCTGTCTCATGAGATATCTGATGCTGGCATAATATCAAGAACAAGGTTTTTGATGCATTTTGTTGTATTGGCATTCATGTGTGGCAGGTGAGGAAGACGAGAAGAAAAAGAGAAAGAGAAAGAGAAAGAAGGAAGGTGCCTCTCTTGCTGAAGACTCCAGAGAGCAAGACAGGGACGCAGGGCCGCCGGAGCTAAAGAGGAAACGCCTGGAAGAGGGGGATTCTGAATCGGACGTCGCCGCCACTCTGAAGACACCGGAAAAACTGTCGGATACAAAAAAACGACGGTGCCAGACGGCAGAGGAATCCGCTGGTGACATGCCGTCTAAGATGAGGAGGACGAGTGAAAGTGAAGCTGGAGAGAAGGAGATGGATTTAGCTAAGCCTAGTAAGTGATGGTCCACAATACAGATGAGAAAACAAGTCAAGATGCAGATATCTTTACTTCCACTCTCTTTGCGTCTTCTTCACTACCTAAAAATCTAAAATAAATGACGTATGCAGATTGTTTACAGTTGATGTGCCAACTGTGTTCCCCTTTCAGATACTCCCACTAAAAGTGACACGGAGGGAGGTGTTGAAGAAGGGAAAGAAAACCGAGACGATTCAGCAGTTAAAGCGAAGAGGAAGAGAAATAAGAAACACAGGGAAAAGCTGAAAATAGGGGAAGAAGTCATCCCGCTCCGGGTTCTGTCCAAGTAAGATTCCACTTCCGTTCTTCATGTGTCGACAAGAATGAATTCCTAATTGAAAAGCTCCTCCACAACAAAACACACTTCAACACACTGCTGATTGTCTTTGGTCCTCCTTTGGCGGCATTAGGAAAGAGTGGCTTGAGTTGAAGGACGAGTATCTGGCCTTGCAGAAGTGCAGCATGACGTCCTTGAAGAAGTGCATCAATAGGATCGATCACAAGGAGCACGCGAGTCCACAGGAGAAAACCAACGACCCTCAAGACGGTAACGGTGAGTCATTATTTTCATGATTCCAGTGCAGATGGACAAACTGCAGACTGGTTAAACGGGGGTTTTAAAACCAGAAGATATGAAATAAAGCAAAAGGTGGAAGCTCAAATTAAGTACAATGAAGTGGTTCAAAGAAAATAGATCAGTTTCTTGTCGGAGATGTCTTTTCTTATAACAAGTTCATATTTTTTACTAAAACTCTTCCCGTCTAACATCGTTTGAAGATGACCGTTAAATTTGTCCTCAAGAGTATCGATATCACGGTATTACTCAAAAAACATCAAATCAAACTCAATGGTTACGAGTTGATGGCAGTCATGAACGAGATGGCTCGGCAGCTGCTGGTTGAATACACAAACACGAAGGGTTCAGCTCTTTTCTATGTGGTGATGTTTGTGTCCTCCTTCTAGTTGTGAAGGGTGAGAAGAGTGAGAAGAGTGAGAAGAGAGAGAAGGAGATTAACCAAGGCCCTCAGTTTACCAGCGGCGTCATCATGAAGATCACGGACAACAAGCCGCTGCCAGGGAGGAAGTTCATCAAGGTACGGTGTGACTGGTCGGCCCGACTGGAGTTATCCACTTCATCTTCATCAGATCATAAACAACGACAGACCAACATACTGCTCATGTTCTGACGCTGTTTTTCTTTCCTATTCCAATGTGCACATTTCCATTAAAATAATCATCATAATTTCCATGACTAAAATGGAATCTGTCCAATGCATTGTTTGGACATAGAGATTTCTAAAAATCTCTTTTTTATATATGCATTTCTGTTAAAAAAAACAAATCTGGACACTTCTGTCTTGGCTAACTACAGACCCATCTCGAAACTTCCTTTTATTTCAAAAATATTGGAGAAAGTCGTACTCTTACAGCTGCAGTCTTTCATACATGCACACAATATTTTCGATATGTTTCAATCCGGTTTTAAAGCGCTTCACAGTACTGAGTCTGCCCTTCTAAGAGTGTTCAATGACCTCCTGGTCACTACAGACTCTGGTGACTCTGCTATCTTAATGCTCTTAGACCTCACAGCTGCTTTTGATACGATTGACCATTCCATCCTTATCTCGCGTAGAGCACTGTGTGGGTATCAGGGCACTGCCTTAGAGTGGTTCAGGTCCTACCTGTCCCAGCGATCTTTCTCTGTTAGGCTTGGTGACTTAGCGTCTTCTGCCCCCTATCCTGTGGAGTTCCCAAGGTTCCATTTAGGGCCCATTTTATTTTCCTTATACCTTCTCCCCTTGGGCTCATTTTTAGAAAACATGGCGTCTCCTACCACCTTTATGGACGACTCCCAAATATACATACCCCTAAAGAAACGATCTGCTCTCTCGCGCGCCTGGTTGACTGTCTCAATGACATAAAGGCCTGGATGGCGAAACTTTTAAACATAAATGAGAGTAAGCGGAGGTAATTGTGTTTGGACCAAATGGCGATGTCCTCCATTGACCTGGGTTCCCTGCAACAGTATGCAAAACCCATGGTCTCTAATCTGGGCGTTAAAATCGACAGTGCTTTTAAATTAGATAAACAGATAAACTCTGTGGTTAAGTCCAGTTTTATCACCTGAGGCTGCTGTCCAAAATTAAACCGGTTTTATCCGCTTCTGATTTTGAGCGTGTATTCATGCATTTGTTTTCTCAGCGTTTAGATTACTGTAATGCACTTTATGCGGCTTAAACAAGACTTAGCTGCCCGCCTGCAGCGTGTGCAAAAAGCTGTTGTCTCGATGCTACAGGAACCCGCAAGTGAATCACATCACCCCAGTCCTGTCTTCCCTCCATTGGCTTCCTGTCCACTTTAGAGTTCATTTTAAGATTTTATTGTTTGTTTTAAAAGCGCTATGGGCTGGCCCTCAGTACATCTCTGACCTCATACAGGTGTACACCCCTCAAGGGGTCTGAGATCGGCTGACCAGCTCCTCCTAGTAGTCCCTAAAACTAAGAAAATTACCAGAGACCGGGGCCTTCTCAGCAGTAGCCCCAGGCTCTGGAACGACCTGCCCCAGGTCAAATTGTCGCCCACCCTCCAAACCTTTAAGTCCCGTCTGAAGACCCACCTCTTTTCCATCGCTTTCGAGTCAGTTTGAGCTATGTTTTGTATTGATTTCTCTCTATTTTGTTTGTATGCCTTTTATCTACTACTGTAATATTATATTTTATTATTATGCTATGCTTACTGTGAAGCACTTCGTTAAACCCTCTGTTTTTAATATGTGCTATATAAATAAATTGGATTGGATTGGATTGGTAGTATCGAAGAATGAAGGAGGTTTTCCTCTCGTCTGGATTCAAAGCAAGATGGTTAACCGGGTTATTTATTGCAATAGTTTGGATTAGAGTCATGTGACATTCTCCAAACCAGCAACGCTGGCGGGTTGGCGTTATAGATAACTGAAGTTATACATTTTGATATTCAAGAATGTTAGGATCACTCACAAGCTCTGCTGTGAGTGAGGTCCTTGTTCATCGTAAAGTTACACAAACACAGGTCTACCAGTGTTACTAACTTACACCTCATTCAAGACATCTGTATGGTTATTTACCAAAGTTTTAATTGTTTTCTATTTCATGTAGGATGCTCTGAGCAAAATATCCCAGGTAGCTTACATTGACACCTTGGACGGCGACACCGAGGGTTTCATCCGCTTCCACACCCCGGAGGATGCTAAGACCGTCAGTGAGGCGAGAGCAGAGCTCCAGAAAGAGCACAGCTGGAAGGTCGAGATTCTCGCAGGTATGCATTTTTATATTCTTGTTTTTGGTCCCGCAACGCTAATATGACTCTTGGTCTCACCCACGAGATCCAGGCACTTGGCAAAGGGAGTCATCCTCGCCTCGGGAGTCTGCATTTTAAAGTCAATCAAATGTGCTGTGTGTCACAGCTGCATCATAAATCTATTTCATGTTGTTATAAGGCTGTATTTTAATGATCAAAACAGTTTTCACAGCATCACGTATATTTATTTACCTTTTTTAAAATTCAATTCACAAAGAGCCGTCATGAGACAAGAATGTGCAGACATGCCGTTCTGTATTTTATTGTGTGAAGCACTACACATGTACTATAAAAATAAAGACAGACGCAGTGTGTGTCTCCTTATCCTCTCCGGTTGAGAAGAGGACTCGGATGACTGAGCTGGTTTTCATATTTGATCACGGTGAAAATAATTAATTGGGACGGCGCCCGTCAGCTCGTCTTCAGTTTTGTGTTTCAAAGGTTTCTTCTGAATAATAATATGAGCATAATGAATCGCCATTCAATGACTTTTAAAGGGGACCATGAACAACGGTACTGGCAGAAGATCCTCGTGGACCGCCAAGTCAAGCTCAATCGTCCGAGGGAAAAGAAGAGGGGCACAGAGAAGGTGAGAACCCCAGGAAAATACAGACACATACATGTTATTGTACACGGCAAAATATTAATAACCATTCCTTTTTGATTGAGTAAACCAGATGTTTACAGTATGTCATTTGGCAATATACAAAATGTACAAAGGATGGACAAGATTAAGATGCATATTTGAGCTTTTCCTGAATCCACTGTTGGATATGTATTAATACCTGGATGATTCCATCAGCTACTCTCATTCCACCTGTTTAACCCTCCTGTTACCTTCACATTTACTAACAGATTTTACCCTCTGGGTCAATTTGACCCCAGCAATTAAAACCTCCAGAAAATTATTAGAATTAATATTGTTTTCCAAGTTTAAGTGTGAGGTACTTTATGTTTGTTTGTTGACTACCTAAATAGCCCTTTAAATATATAAAAAAGTTGATATTTCTTATATGTTTGACATAGTGAAAAACAGCCTGGGGTCAAATTGACCACAAAGAACACCGACATTAAACATTGAATGGGGTCAAATTGACCCGAAAGGTAACAGGAGGGTTAAAACAGTGCTGCCTTCTTTTAAAAATTGTTATTTAACTATCATCAAATTTCTTATTTCAGCTCATATCCAAAGCCGAAAAAATCATCCTCGCCCGGGCCAAGGAGGCCTATAAGCACATCCGTTTCCAAGAAGACTGACAGCTGCCGACGCCGCCTTAGACGACCGTACATGTTTAGCCATGTGGACTTTACGTCATGTGATGTGAAGCGGACACTCTATGTTAATGCACACCGGACCGGATGGGAAACCTGAACACACGTAACCAGTTATAAATGTCCCCTTATCTTCTGTTTGCACTGGAGTTTAGCAAACTTTTTTCTTCTTTTAATTGTTTTTACTGAAAGCGTCTGTGTACGATGTAGATATGACTGTTTTAAAGGTTCTCCCAGTAAAGATGTATCCAATCAATGCATTTCCTTTTGAGGATATTTTCGTTTTTTAATAAAAAATATAATTCTTTGAAGCATTTATTGTTTGGTATTTATAACACAATTGTCCTTGCTCTATACAGTTTGTGTTTAAATAATAAATTAATAGGTATTGCTCTATTACCATAAATCACTAGTTGGCATGGAGTGTTCACCCTCGATGAAAAGTGGTCACTGTTTAGCAGGTGCAACATTTTTATTTCGACACTATAATTGGTGTGATGGAGCACATTTAGTCATAACTCGTTTCCCAAATGGAATATGAAAAGCCTTCAATCAAGTAGGTTGCACAACACTCAAAGTGAGTTGTGCTGTGCAGTATAAGTGAGCCGTTTAATGGTGTAAAAATAGCTGCCGTTACATAATCTCAGTTGCGTTTATGGCTTTTATTGTTGAAACGGTAGAAGCTACCCGGGGTCATGTGTGGCAGCCCCACATCTCACCACCAGCTTAGCTTCTGCTGGACACCATGCAGGTGATCCTTTGGCTGACCTCCCCACCATCGGCCCTGGACACCCCTCTGTCCAAAGATCTGGTCCACTACATCTTGGAGTCTTCAGTCTCAGGCATTTCAAGTTTGAAAGCGCTCCTTTCCCATCAGGCCAGCGGCTTGTCTTGGAGGCGTGCCAGCTGGAAGCTTTCTCATCCGATTTGGGATGGTGGCGAAATGTCTGCGGTGTGGTTTTCTTTAGCCTGTCCGGCTCCTCTTTACGGACCAAGAGGAAGCGCCGCGGCTTGTCCCAACATCTGCAATCCTCCTTCGTGGTAGTCGTGCCACCAGAGCGCTCCTTGGCTGTGCCTCTGCTCCACTGAGGCGGCGGGCCCGGTTTGGCCCGCCGGCACTCGTGTTCCGTGTCGTCTGCACGTGCCGCGGAGAGGACGTCGCGGTCGTCTGGCGGTGGACCGGATTCTCTGGCCTGGCCTTTGCCGTGGATCTTGTTTCCGATGGACCAGTCCTTGAACGCCTGAAAGAACGAACTGGCCTCGTCGCAAATGTCTTGGTCCCAGGCGACCCGAGGCTTCAAAGGCACATCGGGCCCCGCCAGCAGATCGTTGGTCGGGCGTGTCGGCTTCACCCTGTGTCTGGGCTGCACCGGGTGGGTGACGTAGTCTGATCTGTAGCTGGTGACGCTTTTTGCACCTCTGGGAATTTAAGAGAGTCGGCTGCAACTTGGACCGCAGTGTTCTGGAAGGGACTTTGGGAGCGACGGCCTGTGACGGCTAATCCTTGGTTGACTGTCAAGCTCTCAGCAGGCTTGTATGGCAGAAGCTTATTTACTTTACATGCCTGGAAATCTCCTGGGGGAGGGATGGAGAGAAGAAATAGAGAGTGTGAGAGAATTTGAATGGGGGTGTGCATATGTGTTGTTTTCTATTCCCGCAAACAACAACTTACTTCTGTACACCGACGTGTAGTCCTCCACCATGGCAGCCATCTGGTCCGCTCCAAAGTGCATAGGATTGTGTGTGATGCTGCTGCATCTCCGGTGATGTTTGGGTGATTCGGATCGCAGCGGGGCATCATGTTGGGGTTGTTTTGCCCATTTTTTGGTCACACCGAATGATCTGAAACACATGTTATTGTTGGGAATTTTTCTCTTTCTATTTTAAAAAACAGGTCCAAATATATTCATTCTCCTTCTCCTCTGGAATTAATGTGCTGACTTAAATAGCTGCTCAACGCCAGTGTCCTACATCTCCCAGAGTGACACAAGGCACCCAGGTGGGCAAAGACAACCACTGTGTATATTACCTCAGAGTGTTCATTTCAGCACTCGTCCCCTTCAGCGCGTGGTACGGGTTCCTCTGGGTGGAGCTAGTGAACATGTATGTTACATGTCCGTTTTAAGGTGTTATGTGTGCTGACTGGTAATGTATTTTACAGAGAGGATTCACCAGCCCCTGTAGTCCCACCTGCATGCACCTGCCTGGCCAGCAAAGAGGTCTCGTGACTCGGAGGACCAAGCCAGTATGACATGATGTCTTTATGTCATTATAGTGAAACCATATTGTAAATAGTTTGTGTGAATAGTTGTTTTCTATTTCTCAACATGTATATTATGTAGTCTTTTAAATTTTTTAATGTATAATACATATTTATTTACACACAAAAAAATGTAATGGTCATTTTTCATTTGCACACACCCCACAAAGCATTATCTGCAGTATAAAGTCATTTCTCAGTCCCATTTTTATCATTTTGGTGAATGGCGTGACAGACCACATAATTTCTAAGAAAAAACATTGAAGAAATTGGGTTTTAGAGATTTATTTACATGTATCTAGCATTTTATTAATATATTTCACTGCTTTTGTGAAACTAGGACCTTTGGTAAACCAATTTCAAACACCAAAATAGTTCGTCTACATGAGTAAAAGTATGTTTTCACAAGAGATATGAAGAATTAAAAAAATTCGAACTTCAATTTTCAGCTTTAGGGCCATATTTTCTCTTTCCACTTGTGCTTGAGAACAATTGTGCCTCATTATATAGAGATCTGAGATTGTTCTGCAATTTTTTATGTAAAATACATGGGTATCTCAGGGGCGGTTTTTCCTACAGGCGGTATAGGCGGCCGCCTAGGGCGCGCGCATCGCTCAGCCGTGATGCGCGCACACAGGTGAGCACACTCTCACCTCTCACTAGCACCCCCCCCCCCCTCCCGGTCCCCCAGACGGGGGAACGGGGGGTGCTAGTGACTTTTTATTTGCTCGGTCCCGATGCGCGCAAACCGGCGTCGGAGCTCTGCGGCGCGCGAGACGGCGGGCAGAGGACTGTTAACGCCACACGTAGAGACAGAAATGACATGCTTCCGCTGTAATGTGGCGCTATAGAGAAAGTGACACGGGGGCGGGCAAATTATTTTAATGTCATGTGATCTACCCCGCCGCGATCGACTGGCAGGAGGTATTGAGCACCCCTGCCTTGGACCATTGGGAGGGGAGAGGGGGGGGAGCTGGCTCATTAGCATTTAAAGGAACATGCACTCAAAACAGATTTATCTCTGGGGAGGTGTTTTTGACAGGGTAAAAAGGGTGCTGTTTGAAATGATTCTTGTGGTATTTTGACCAAAATATGTTACAAACATTTCATTAAGACCCCAAGGAACCATATCAACTTGTGGAAAAATGGGCATAATATGGGTCCTTTAAGAGAAGGTGTAAATTCAAGAAAATGACCCAACTGTTACCATGGTGATAGAATTCTCAAATAGAAAGCCCCCACAACAGCTACAGTGATCATATCACATGACCTACAGAATGTCGCCTTTGATCCAAACCCCCCACAAAGCTACAGTGATCACATGACCTACAGAATGTCGCCCTTGATCCATGCATGGATGAGGTCACAGATGATGTCACAAGGCAGTCTTTAAGCAGGTTCAATAGAAGCTCTAGTTTTTGACACAGTGCTTCAACAACTTCCAACCAAGACTTCAAGGATTTATGATATTTGGACAATTTACTTGTTACAGCATGCAGATGGCGAACAGAATGGACAGAAAATTCAACCGTTTTGAAAAGATGGATGAAGACAGTAAGACTGTTGAGAATGGGCAGAGTACATGGGAACGAATTATCATACAAGATCAGGAGAGGAACTTTCAGACCCAGCTCGGCAGGAATGATTTAGCAGGACAACACCTCTTGCAAATGAAAGAAAATGCACTGCAGAAAGCCCAACAGGAACGGCAGAGCAAGACAGATATGGATGTGTTTGTTTTGGGAAAGAGACACGAAAAGCAGATGAAGGAAAAGTCTGAAAAGAAAGCTGAAGCTCTTCGGTCCATCTCTGAACACAGGTTGAAGAGGATCCAGGAGAGAGAGCAGAGAGAAGAGGCCGAGCGTCAAAGCAATGCAGCCTGGATTCAGGATCAGAAAGATGCCGACAGGACATTCCGGGAGGAGAAGGAATTGAAGGCACAAAGGATCAGAAAAGAAAAAGTCCAGTTGAACAATTTCAATGACTCCCTGCACGCTGATAAACATCAAATTCAGCAGACACCGATGAGGAAGGACCGCGGAACGACAAGAAAAACAGTTGGTAAAGGAGTATATTTTAGCCAAAACATCAATGCAGATACTGCTGCCACCCGGTTGATCCATGATGATAGAGCTAACAGGAAGCAGCAGCAGGATGGCAAGAGACTGGAAAGAAAAGCATTGGTAATTCCTGAATTACATGAAATGCATCTATGTCCAACTCCCCCACCTGCAGAGCTGAAGAAAGACTCCCAGAGAACCAGTCGGGTTAGAAAGTTAATCAGCAATCCTGAGGCTGTCTTCCACAGATTAGAAATATGTCATCTGGATAGGGAGAATCAGGTGCTTACTGAATTAAGGACCTGTAAACAACAAATGGCTGAAGCGGAAGAAGATGGTAGGATTGTGAAGGAGGGGCAGAGTAAATTGGAAAAAATGATGATACAGGATCAGGAAAGGGACTGTCAGACCCAGCTCTGCAGGAATGCTTTAGCAAAACAACACCTCCTACAAATCAAAGAAAAGGAACTGCAGAAAGCCCAAGAGAAAAAACAAAAGAACAAGAAAGATATGGAAATGGCAAAACACCTGGAGGGCCTTCACACACTGGAACAAATACAGCAGGAAGATCAACACACTTTGCTGAAGCAAGTGAAACACAAAAGACTTGTTGAGGATATCTCCAGAATTAACTCCAACAGAGAAAAAAACACAGAGATACTTAGGACAGAGAAAGAGCAAACCAAACTTGCTTGCGTCGAAATGGAAGGGAAACTCCTTCAAAGAAAAGCTGAGGCAATAGTCAGGTACAGCAGACACAGTTCGTCTTTGCATATTACTTATGAAAAGCTGGCCTTCTTAAAGAAGGAACAAGCTGCTGTCACAGCTGAGAGGGATGAGAAGATCCTTGTCAACGGTTTGGCAAAGAGACGGGCCCAACAGGAAAAGCAGCAGAAGGAAAAGGCTGAGAAGAATGCTGAAGCTCTTCAGTCCATCTCTGACCACAGGTTGAAGAGGATCCAGGAGAGAGAGCAGAGGGAAGAGGCCGAGCGTCAAAGCAATGCCGCCTGGCTTCAGCATCAGAAAGATGCCGACAGGTTATTCCTGGAGGAGAAGGAATTGAAGGCACAAAGGATCAGAAAAGAAAAAGTCCAGTTGAACAATTTCAATGACTCCCTGCACACTTTCACCAAGCTTGCCCCCCTCCCCAATAAGCAGGCGGTCCAAAAACCACGGATCAGCACATGTCGTGTCACTTCCAATGGTCCCTCCACATCCTTCCTTCCCCGCCTTTTCATTTGAGAAGGTAAAACCTTGAGTTGACCTGGAGTTGGCCGGGACGGGGACCTGGAGTCGTCGGAGCGGGGGGCAGGGATCTGGAGTTGGCGGGGGCGTGGACCTGGAGTCGGCTGGGGCGTGGAAGGGGGGCGGGGACCTGGAGTCGGCCGGGGCGGGGACCCGGCATCGGACAGGGCGCGGACCTGGAGTCGGCGGGGGTGGGGACCTGGAGTCGGCCGGGGTGGCGAAGGGGGGCGGAGACCTGGAGTCGGCCGGGGCGGGGACCCGGCATCGGACAGGGCGCGGACCTGGAGTCGGCGGGGGTGGGGACCTGGAGTCGGCCGGGGCGGGGACCCGGAGTTGGCTGGGGCGGTGACGAGGGCCGGGGACCTGGACTCCCGGCAGAGTCCAGGTTCCCGGCCCTTACCCGTGTCCCGGTGTCGCGCCAGCTGGGCGACTCCAGGTCTCCGCCCCCCGTCGCCGCCCCGGCCGGCTCCAGGTCCCCAGGCCGACTCTAGGTGACGAGGGCCGGGGACCTGGACTCGGCCGGGGCGGGGACCCGGCGTCGGACGGGGCGGAGGGCGGGGAACTGGAGTCGGCCAGGGCGGTGACCTGGAGTAGGCCGGGGCGGCGACGGGACACGGGGAAGCCGGAGTGGCGACGGGACACGGGGAACCCGGAGTTGGCCGGGCCGGCAACGGGACACGGGGAACCCGGAGTCGGCCGGGGCGGCAACGGGACACGGGGAACCCAGAGTCGGCTGGGGTGGTGACGAGGGCCGGGGACCCGGACTCGGCCGGGGCAGGGATCCGGCGTCGGGCGGGGACCTGGAGTCGGCCGGGGCGGGGGGTGGTAACCTGGAGTCGGCCGGGGCGGCGACCTGGAGTAGGCCGGGGCGGCGACGGGACACGGGGAAGCCGGAGTCGGCCGGGACGACAACGGGACACGGGGAACCCGGAGTCGGCCGGGCCGGCAATGGGACACGGGGAACCCGGAGTCGGCTGGGGCCGTGACGAGGGCCGGGGAACCCGGAGTCGGCTGGGGCGGTGACGAGGGCCGGGGAACCCGGAGTCGGCTGGGGCGGTGATGAGGGCCGGGGACCTGGACCCGGCGTCGGACGGGGCGGAGGGCGGGGAACTGGAGTCGGCCGAGGCGGGGACAGGGGGTGGGGACCTAGAGTAGGCCGGGGCGGCAACGGGAGACGGGGAAGCCGGAGTTGGCCGGGGCGGCGACGGGACACGGGGAACCCCTTGTGGCCCAGTGAAGGTGACTGCACATTAGCTTGTTAGGTTTTGGGGCACATAGCAAATTGGACGAAGACATCCGTAAACTAGCGTACGGCGGCGAACGGCGTAAGGCTGTTTTTCACTGTGTCAAACATATAAGAAATATCAACTTTTTTATATATTTAAAGGGCTATTTAGGTAGTCAACAAACAAACATAAGGTACCTCACACTTAAACTTGGAAAACAATATTAATTCTAATAATTTTCTGGAGGTTTTAATTGCTGGAGTCAAATTCAAGATTCAAGATGTTTTATTTGTCACATACACACACAGGGTGTGGCAATGCTCAGCAGGAATGTGCAAGGCAAGTACACACTATTTACAATAAAAACAACACAAGTGTGTGTGTGTGTGTGTGTGTGTGGAGTTCACAGTCTCCGTCTCAGTCTCTCGCCTGCCTGACCGCAGCAGCTGAAACAGTCTGTTGTTGGGTGGTGAGGATCCTTCATGATCCTGCCGCTCTGGTTCTGCACCTCCTGGTGTACAAAACCAGGCTGTGATGCTTCCTGCTACAGCTCCAGAGTAGAAGGACTGAAGGATCCTCTGGGAAACTTTAAATTTCCTCAGCTGCCTGAGGTTTGCCTTTCTCACCAGAGTGTCTGTGTTTGTTGACCATGTCAGATCCTCGGTGATGTAAGGGTAAAATACGTGTCCGTTACATGTATGTTACATGTCCGTTTTAAGGTGTTACGTGTGCTGACTAGTAATGTATTTTACAGAGAGGATTCACCAGCCCCTGCAGTCCCACCTGCATCCCCACCTGCCTGGCCAGCAAAGAGGTTTCGTGCCTCGGAGGAACAAGCCAGTATGACATGATGTCTTTATGTCATTATAGTGTAACCATATTGTAAATAGTTTGTGTGAATAGTTGTTTTCTATTTCTCAACATGTATATTATGTAGTCTTTTAATTTTTTTAATGTATAATACATATATATATAAAAAATATAAAAAATGTAATGGTCATTTTTCATTTGCACACACCCCACAAAGCATTATCTGCAGTATAAAGTCATTTCTCAGTCCCATTTTTATCATTTTGGTGAATGGCGTGACAGACCACATCATTTCTACGCTATTTCGATGCTGGAGTCGGCAGGGGCGGCAACGGGACACGGGGAAGCCGGAGTTGGCCGGGGCGGCGACGGGACACGGGGAACCCCATTGTGGCCCAGTGAAGGTGACTGCACATTAGCTTGTTAGGTTTTGGGGCACATTGCAAATTGGACGAAGACATCCGTAAACTAGCGTACGGCGACGAACGGCGTAAGGCTGTTTTTCACTGTGTCAAACATATAAGAAATATCAACTTTTTTATATATTTAAAGGGCTATTTAGGTAGTCAACAAACAAACATAAAGTACCTCACACTTAAACTTGGAAAACAATATTAATTCTAATAATTTTCTGGAGGTTTTAATTGCTGGGATCAAATTGACCCCGAGGGTAAAATATGTTAGTAAATATGAAGGTAACAGGAGGGTTAAACAGGTGGAATGAGAGTGTATCTGATGGAATCATCCAGGTATTAATACATATCCAACAGTGGATTCAGGAAACGCTCAAATATGCATCCTCATGCACCAGAGCGCTCCTTGGCTGTGCCTCTGCTCCACTGAGGCGGCGGGCCCGGTTTGGCCCACCGGCACTCGTGTTCCGTGTCGTCTGCACGTGCCGCGGAGAGGACGTCGCGGTCGTCTGGCGGTGGACCGGATTCTCTGGCCTGGCCTTTGCCGTGGATCTTGTTTTCGATGGACCAGTCCTTGAACGCCTGAAAGAACGAGCTGGCCTCGTCGCAAATGTCTTGGTCCCAGGCGACCCGAGGCTTCAAAGGCACATCGGGCCCCGCCAGCAGATCTTTGGTCGGGCGTGTCGGCTTCACCCTGTGTCTGGGCTGCACCGGGTGGGTGACGTAGTCTGATCTGTAGCTGGTGACGCTTTCAAACGGTGCTTTTCGCACCTCTGGGAATTTAAGAGAGTCGGCTGCAACTTGGACCGCAGTGTTCTGGAAGGGACTTTGGGAGCGACGGCCTGTGACGGCTAATCCTTGGTTGACTGTCAAGCTCTCAGCAGGCTTGTATGGCAGAAGCTTCTTTACTTTCCACGCCTGGAAATCTCCTGGTGGAGGGATGGAGAGAAGAAATAGAGAGTGTGAGAGAATTTGAATGGGGGTGTGCATATGTGTTGTTTTCTATTCCCGCAAACAACGACTACTGCCGGTTAAGCGTGCTTACTTCTGTACACCGACGTGTAGTCCTCCACCATGGCAGCCATCTGGTCCGCTCCAAAGTGCATAGGATTGTGTGTGATGCTGCTGCATCTCCGGTGATGTTTGGCTGATTCGGATCGCAGCGGGGCATCATGTTGGGGTTGTTTTGCCCATTTTTTGGTCACATCGAATGATCTGAAACACATGTTATTGTTGGGAATTTTTCTCTTTCTATTTTAAAAAACAGGTTCAAATATATTCATTCTCCTTCTCCTCTGGAATTAATGTGGTGACTTAAATAGCTGCTCAATGCCTGTGTCCTACATCTCCCAGAGTGACACAAGGCACCCAGGTGGGCAAAGACAACCACTGTGTATATTACCTCAGAGTGTTCATTTCAGCACTCGTCCCCTTCAGCGCATGGTACAGGTTCCTCTGGGTGGAGCTAGTGATGAGGGTCGTGTGGCAGTGTGGGGGAAGGTACCTCTCCTGGTACTCCGTGGTAAAGGAGGGCCGCGGCTGGGATCTCGGAGAGCAGAAGTACTTCGAGATTACACTTTCAACATCAAGGCAATTGTGCCACAATCTACACTGGACATTAAAATGACATCAGAAAGAAACACCAGGCCCTATATAAATGATAAAATATATAACGGGTCGAATGAAATGAAGAAATTAAATGAAGAAATATAACTTGTCACAGATATTGGTCAGAAACCCCTTAAATTATTTGTGTTTGAGTGAAAATATACTTTTTATATAAGCATATATATCATTTATAAATCAACCCCCATGATCACACGTGTAAATGTCATCCACCCCCTCAATAATAACAACAATAACAACAACAGAATGACAGGTCACATAACAACACAACAATATGAAGGACATTTTAAAACACAAGCAGGTCATCAACTAGCTCGTATTTGGAGTAGATCCCTCACCTCATGGTGCGGCCTGCTGGTCGTCCTGCCTCGCGGTGGTTTCACCCGGTGCGCTATTTGGCGTCCTGCGTCTGTGGAAATGTTGAATCGTGCCGTGTGACTGCGCTGCTGCAGGCCTACATATGAATTATTGACCGAGAGAACATGGCTGTGTGTTGAACCAGTAGCACGCAGCGGCCGAGAGCTTCTAAAAATATACAGCAGTGGATTACTGTGATGCAGGATGCGTTACCGTGAACCATGAGTTACCGTGAACCAGGATGTCGTCCAGGTATACCAGACACTTTTGACGGGGAATGCCTTCCAATACCTTGTCCATCAACCTTACGAAGGTGGCAGGTGCGTTACAAAATCCCAAACTGAGGACCTTGAATTGCCAAAGTCCCCGTCCGGTGCAAAACGCAGTCTTTGGCCGGGCCTCCGGGGCGAGAGGCACTTGGTAATATCCACTGCGGAGGTCCAAGGAAGAGAACAAGGAGGACCCCGAGACTAGGTCCAAAGACTCATCAATACGGGGCAGCGGGTATGAATCTTTCTTGGTTAGCCCATTTACAGGCCAATAGTCAGCGCAGAGTCGCCAGCCGCGTATCTTTTTTAGAACCATGACAACTGCTGCTGCCCAGGGGCTGTCGGAAGGCTCGATGAGAAAGGACTCTCGATGAGAGATCCACTTGAAGACGGGTAAGTGTCTTTATTAAACTTTACGTGTCTGTTACATGTATGTTACATGTATGTTACATGTCCGTTTTAAGGTGTTACGTGTGCTGACTAGTAATGTATTTTACAGAGAGGATTCACCAGCCCCTGCAGTCCCCAAAGAGGTCTCGTGCCTCGGAGGACCAAGCCAGTATGACATGATGTCTTTATGTCATTATAGTGAAACCATATTGTAAATAGTTTGTGTGAATAGTTGTTTTCTATTTCTCAAAATGTATATTATGTAGTCTTAATTTTTTTAATGTATAATACATATATATTTAAAAATAAATAAATGTAATGGTCATTTTTCATTTGCACACACCCCACAAAGCATTATCTGCAGTATAGTCATTTCTCAGTCCCATTTTTATCATTTTGGTGAATGGCGTGACAGACCACATAATTTCTACTAAAAAACATTGAAGAAATTGGGTTTTAGATATTTATTTACATGTATCTAGCATTTTATTAATATATTTCACTGCTTTTGTGAAACTAGGACCTTTGGTAAACCAATTTCAAACACCAAAACAGTTCGTCTACATGAGTAAAAGTATGTTTTCACAAGAGATATGAAGAATTAAAAAAATTCGAACTTCAATTTTCAGCTTTAGGGCCATATTTTCTCTTTCCACTTGTGCTTGAGAACAATTGTGCCTCATTATATAGAGATCTGAGATTGTTCTGCAATTTTTGATGTAAAATACATGGGTATCTCAGGGGCGGTTTTTCCTACAGGCGGTATAGGTGGCCGCCTAGGGCGCCATTCAGAGGGGGGCGCAAAAAAATGCGACCACCGGAAAAAAAGAAAAAAAAGATTTTTTTTTTTTGCTGGGCAGTTTTTTTAATCGATACTTCATTAAAACATTAAGACCCCAAGGAACCATATCAACTTGTGGAAAAATGGGCATAATATGGGTCCTTTAAGAGAAGGTGTAAATTCAAGAAAATGACCCCACTGTTACCATGGTGATAGAATTCTCAAATAGAAAGCCCACAACAGCTACAGTGATCATATCACATGACCTACAGAATGTCGCCTTTGATCTAAACCCCCCACAAAGCTACAGTGATCACATGACCTACAGAATGTTGCCTTTGATCCATGCACAGATGATGTCACAAGGCAGTCTTTAAGCAGGTTCAATAGAAGCTCTAGTTTTCAAAACTATTTGACCACAGGCGCAGTGCTTCAACAACTTCCAACCAAGACTTCAAGGATTTATGATATTTGGACAATTTACTTGTAACAGTATGCAGATGGCAAACAGAATGGACAGAAAATTCAACAGTTTTGAAAAGAGTCACCTAGAAAGGGAGAATCAGTTGATGGTTGAATCAAAGAAAAAGAAACAAAAGATGGATGAAGACAGTAAGACTGGTGAGAATGGGCAGAGTACATGGGAACAAATGATCATACAAGATCAGGAGAGGAAGTTTCAGACCCAGCTCGGCAGGAATGCTTTAGCAGGACAACACCGCGTGCAAATCAAAGAAAATGCACTGCAGAAAACCCAACAGGAACGGCAGAGCAAGACAGATTTGGAAGTGTTTGATTTGGTAAAGAGACACAAAAAGCAGAAGAAGGAAAAGGCTGAGAAGAATACTGAAGCTCTTCAGTCCATCTCTGACCACAGGTTGAAGAGGATCCAGGAGAGAGAGCAGAGGGAAGAGGCTGAGCATCAAAGCAATGCAGCCTGGCTTCAGGATCAGAAAGATGCCGACAGGTTATTCCTGGAGGAGAAGGAATTGAAGGCACAAAGGATCAGAAAAGAAAAAGTCCAGTTGAACAATTTCAATGACTCCCTGCACGCTGAGAAACTTCAAATTCAGCAGACACCGATGAGGAAGGACCGCGGAACGACAAGAAAAACAGTTGGTAAAGGAGTATATTTTAGCCAAAACATCAATGCAGATACTGCTGCCACCCGGTTGATCCATGATGACAGAGCTAACAGGAAGCAGCAGCAGGATTGCAAGAGACTGGAAAGAAAAGCATTGATAATTCCTGAATTACATGAAATGCATCTATGTCCAACTCCCCCACCTGCAGAGCTGAAGAAAGACTCCCAGAGAACCAGTCGGGTTAGAAAGTTGATCGGCAGTCCTGAGGCTATGTCTGTCAACCACAGATTAGAAAGATGTCATCTGAATAGGGAGAATCAGGTGCTTACTGAATTAAGGACCTGTAAACAACAAATGGCTGAAGCGGAAGAAGATGGTAGGATTGTGAAGGAGGGGCAGAGTAAATTGGAAAAAATTATTATACAGGATCAGGAAAGGGACTGTCAGACCCAGCTCTGCAGGAATGCTTTAGCAAAACAACACCTCCTACAAATCAAAGAAAAGGAACTGCAGAAAGCCCAAGAGAAAAAACAGCAGAACAAGAAAGATATGGAAATGGCAAAACACCTGGATGGCCTTCACCCACTGGAACAAATACAGCAGGAAGATGAACACACTTCGCTGAAGCAAGTGGAACACAAAAGACTTGTTGAGGATATCTCCAGAATTAACTCCTACAGAGAGAAAAACACAGAGATACTTAGGATAGAGAAAGAGCAAACCGAACTTGCTTGCGTTGAAATGGAAGGGAAACTCCTTCAAAGAAAAGCTGAGGCAACTGTCAGGTACAGCAGACACAGTTCGTCTTCGCATACTACTTATGAAAAGCTGGCCTTCTTAAAGAAGGAACAAGCTTCTGCCACAGCTGAGAGGGATGAGAAGATCCTTGTCAACGGTTTGGCAAAGAGACGGGCCCAACAGAAAAAGCAGCAGAAGGAAAAGGCTGAGAAGAATGCTGAAGCTCTTCAGTCCATCTCTGAACACAGGTTGAAGAGGATCCAGGAGAGAGAGCAGAGGGAAGAGGCCGGGCGTCAAAGCAATGCCGCCTGGCTTCAGGATCAGAAAGATGCCGACAGGTTATTCCTGGAGGAGAAGGAATTGAAGGCACAAAGGATCAGAAAAGAAAAAGTCCAGTTGAACAATTTCAATGACTCCCTGCACACTTTCACCAAGCTTCCCCCCCTCCCCAATAAACAGGCGGTCCAAAAACCACGGATCAGCACATGTCGTGTCACTTCCCATCTTCCCTCCACATCCTTCCTTCCCCGCCTTTTCATTTGAGAAGGTAAAACCTTGAGTTGACCTGGAGTCGGCCGGGGCGGGGACCCGGCATCGGACAGGGCGCGGACCTGGAGTCGGCGGGGGTGGGGACCTGGAGTCGGGTGGGGACCTGGAGTCGGCCGGGGCGGCGAAGGGGGGCGGAGACCTGGAGTCGACCGGGGCGGGGACCCGGCATCGGACAGGGCGCGGACCTGGAGTCGGCGGGGGTGGGGACGGGGGGCGGGGAACCCGGAGTCGGCTGGGCGGCAGAGGGCGACCTGGACTCCCGGCAGAGTCCAGGTTCCCGGCCCTTCCCCGTGTCCCGTTGTCGCGCCAGCTGGGCGACTCCAGGTCAGCGCCCGCCCCGGCCGACTCCAGGTCCCCAGGCCGACTCTAGGTGACGAGGGCCGGGGACCTGGACTCGGCCGGGGCGGGGACCCGGCGTCGGACGGGGCGGAGGGCGGGGAACTGGAGTCGGCCAGCGCGGGGGCGTGGACCTGGAGTCGGCCGGGGCGGGGGGTGGTAACCTAGAGTTGGCCGGGGCGGCGACGGGACACGGGGAAGCTGGAGTCGGCCGGGGCGACAACGGGACACGGGGAACTCGGAGTCGGCCGGGCCGGCAACGGGACACGGGGAACCCAGAGTCAGCTGGGGCGGTGACGAGGGCCGGGGAACCCGGAGTCGGCTGGGGCGGTGACGAGGGCCGGGGACCTGGACTCGGCCAGGGTGGGGACCCGGCGTCGGACGGGGCGGAGGGCGGGGAACTGGAGTCGGCCGGGGTGGGGACAGGGGGTGGGGACCTAGAGTAGGCCGGGGCGGCAACGGGACACGGGGAACCCGGAGTCGGCCGGGGCGGTGACGAGGGCCGGGGAACCCGGAGTCGGCCGGGGAACCCGGAGTCGGCCAGGGCGGTGACGAGGGCCGGGGACCTGGACTCGGCCGGGGCGGGGACCCGGCGTGACGGGCGGAGGGCGGGGAACTGGAGTCGGCCAGGGCGGGAGCCGGGGACCTGGAGTCGGCCGGGGCGGGGACAGGGGGTGGGGACCTAGAGAAGGCCGGGGCGGCAACGGGACACGGGGAACTCGGAGTCGGCTGGGGCGGTGACGAGGGCCGGGGAACCCGGAGTCTGCTGGGGGCTGTGACGAGGGCCAGGGAACCCGGAGTCGGCTGGGGCGGTGACGAGGGCCGGGGACCTGGACTCCCAGCAGAGTCCAGGTCCCCGGCCCTTCCCCGTGTCCCATTGTCGCCCCAGCCGGGCGACTCCAGGTCTCCGCCCCCCGTCGCCGCCCCGGCCGACTCCAGGTCCCCAGGTCGACTCTAAGTGACGAGGGCCGGGGACCCGGCGGAGGGCGGGGAACTGGAGTTGGCCAGGGCGGGGCGGGGACTTGGAGTCGGCCGGGCCGGGGGGTGGGGACCTGGAGTAGGGTGGGGACCTGGAGTAGGGTGGGGACCTGGAGTAGGCCGGGGCGGCGACGGGACACGGGGAAGCTGGAGTCGGCCGGGGCGGCAACGGGACACGGGGAACCCGGAGTCGGCTGGGGCGGTGACGAGGGCCGGGGACCTGGACTCCCGGCAGAGTCCAGGTCCACAACAACATACACACACACTGATTATGACGATGGCGATAAGATCGTGAGCCAAGAGGGTGGGACCACCCTGAGCTCCATCAGAAGGTGTTCAAAGTCTAAACCAGGAATACCTCCATCTGTTTTAACCAACCACTGTTGCTGTTGTGAGCCCAGAGGGTGGGACCACCCTGAGCTCCAACGATGAGACGGACAAAGATTAAACCGAGTGACGTCTCCATCTATATTATCCAATCACGCTTGCTCTTAAAGATTACATCCATCACGCTTGCTCTTAAAGATATAAAGAGTCATGTTCTCCTGAAGAATGTTAGTCTGTTATTACCTTTGCATTGAAAATGCCGGAAGGTTATGTTTTGATCGCCGTGTATTTATTTATTTTAGTGCTGTGAAAAATAACGCGTTAACTCAGTTAATTCAATTACAGGTTTAACTAGTTGTTGTTGTTTTTTACGCATTTAACGCATGCGCAGAATGAGCTTCCAATCCGTCTGTTGTTGGTCGTCTCTCCAGTTTTAAATACTGTTTTCTGCTGGGATTCCCAGAGCTCTTTCACCAGAGAAGAGCTCTTGAACATCAGGGGAACAACTCCAGCGGATTTACTTCCAACGTTTTTAACTTCTGTGGAGTTACTGGACATTTTTGTAAAAGGTGTGCTCACCTTCCATGCGTGGTGAGGCCGGCGGAGAGGAAGCGATCAGGGGCGCTTATGCGGCTACGGAGCAGGGATCTCGTACAGCGCTGCGGGCATATTTCTCTCAACGTCCGCTCACTGTGCAACAAACTGGACGAACTCCAGCTGCTGGTGGGAGAGACAGAGACTTCTCCTCATCTTCCGTTCTGTGCTTCACGGAATCATGGCTTAGTGGCTCGATACCAGACTCTGCGCTCCAGCTCGCTGGCTTCCAGCTGTTCCGGCGGACCGAGACACGGAGCTCTCCGGAAAAAAAGGGTGGAGGAATCTGTTTTACCTCAACAACGGCTGGTGCAACGACGTACGGTGATCCGACAGCACTGTTCGCGGACCTGGAATCTTTATCATTCACTGCAAACCCTTCTACTCCCACGTGAGTTCGCTTCATTCATCCTGGCGGAGTTTACATGCCGCGCGGGGCGTGAGCGAGGCACAACAGACCCTCGCCGAACAGATACGGTGTGTGGGCGGACCTTCCGGACTCTTTAGTTATTGTACTCGGGATTTTAACAAAGGAAACCTCAGCCACGAACTCCTAAATATAGACAGTTAATTAAATGCCCTACCAGAGAAGAGCATTCTGGACCACTGCTACACAACAATCAGCAGGGCCTATCACGCCGTCCCTCGAGCTGCACTGGGAAACTCTGACCACGTCATGGTTCATCTGATTCCCTCATACAGGCAGAGACTAAAGCTCTGCAAACCTGTGGTGAGGAAGTTCAAGAAGTGGACCAGTGAGGCTCTGGAGGATCTGGGCATGCTTGGACTGTACTGACTGGGATGTCTTCAGGACTGCTACCAACAGCCTGGATGAGTACACAGAGGCTGTAACTTCCTACATCAGCTTCTGTGAGGACAGCTGTATTCCATCCAGCTCCAGGGTGAGTTATAACAACGACAAACCCTGGTTCACAGAGCTCAGGAAGCTAAGACTGCAGAAGGACCAGGCATTCAGGAGTGGGGACAAGGACCTGTACACAGAGTCCAAATACAGGTTTAGCAAGGCGGTGAGAGATGCTAACGACTGTACTCTGAGAAACTGCAACAGCAGCTCTCAGCAAATGACTCTGCTTCTGTCTGGAGAGGGCTCAGGCAGATCACCAACTACAAGCCCAAATCACCCCACTCCATGAACAATGTGCTTCTGGCAGGCAGGCTAAATGAGTTCTACTGCCGCTTTGAAAGACAATGGAGCAGTCCTGAGACCATCCCCCACAGCCCCACCAACAAGCCACAGACCATCAGCCCACCCTCCCCCAGCCCATCAGGGGCTCACACCTCTGGAGCACCCTCCATCAACTCAGCGACGCCTCGTCATCCTGGAAGAGCCGTCAACAGGCAGTTCAAAAAGCAGAGCCCCCGCAAGGCAGCGGGCCCGGACTGCGTCACCCCCTCCACCGAGAAGCACTGTGCTGACCAGCTGTCTCCGGTGTTCACCGACATCTTCAACACCTCCTGGAGACATGCCACGTTCCAGCCTGCTTCAAGGCCTCCACCATCATCCCGTCCCAAAAACCCAAGATCACAGGACTCAATGACTACAGGCCCATCGCCTGACCTCTGTGGTCATGAAGTCCTTTGAGCGCTGGTCCTGTCACACCTCAAGACCATCACCGACCCACTCCTGGACCCCTGCAGTTCGCCTACAGAGCCAACAGGTCTGCAGGCGATGCAGTCAACATAGCCCTTCACTACATCCTCCAGCATCTGGACTCCCGAGGAACCTACACCAGGATCCTGTTTGTGGACTTCAGCTCTGCCTTCAATACAATCATCCCGTCCCTGCTGCAGGACAAGCTCTCCCAGCTGCACGTGCCCGACTCCACCTGCAGGTGGATCACAGACTTCCTGACCGACAGGAAGCAGCACGTGAGGCTGGGGAAACACGTCTCAGGCTCCCGGACCACCAGCACAGGTTCCCCAAGGCTGTGTTCTCTCCCTCTGCTCTTCTCCTGTACACCAACAGCTGCACCTCCAGTCACCAGTCCGTCAAGCTCCTAAAGTTCGCGGATGACACCACCCTCATTGGACTCATCTCTGGTGGGGGCGAGACCGCCTACAGGTGGGAGACTGACCACCTGGTGACCTGGTGCAGCCAGAACAACCTGGAGCTCAACGCTCTGAAGACAGTGGAGATGGTTGTGGATTTCAGGAGGAATGCAGCCCCACTGCCCCTCTCATCCTGTGTGACTCCCCCGTCGACGCTGTGGAGTCCTACCGCTTCCTGGGCTCCATCATCTCCCAGGACCTCAAGTGGGAGCTGAACATCGGCTCCATCTCCAAGAAGGCCCAGCAGAGGATGTTCTTCCTGAGGCAGCTGAGGAAATTCAACCTGCCGAGGAAGATGATGGTACAATTCTACACGGCCATCGTTGAGTCCATCATCTGCTCCTCCATCACCGTCTGGCACCCTGCAGCCACAGCCAAAGACAAGCGCAGGCTGCAGAGCATCATCCGCTCGGCCGAGAGGGTTATCGGCTGCAATCTGCCTTCCCTCAGGTCCTGTTCACTTCCAGGTCACTGAAGCGGGCCAGAAAGATTGTCGCCGACCCTCCCACCCTGGACACTCCTGTTGAGTCCCTCCCTCGGGAGGAGGCTGCGTCCATCATGACCAAGACCACCCGCCACCAATAGCTTTTTCCCGGCGGTCGGGCTCATCAATGGTCCCGGGACTGACTGACTGTCACCCCAGGACTACCACCTCTTCTTCCACCTTCCTCTCTCCTCCTTCTTCCCGCTCCTTCCTCTTCCTCCTCCTCCCATCCCCTCCTCCTCCCTCCTCCTTCTTCTTCCCTCCTCCACACACGTCACTTTAACATGCACTTTAACTAAAACACACCACTTGAAGCACACACCCAAACACTCTCACATTATTTGTTGTCTTTCCGTCGCGTTGATTGTTGTTTGTTTGTCATGTCCAAATGTTGCACCTTCCACCAAAAAAAATTCCTCGTTTGTTTGTGAAAACATTCTTTGGCAATAAACCTGTTTCTGATTCTGATTCTGATTCTGATTCTGTCTCTACGTGTCGCGTTAACACGACTCCGATCTCCGTCTCGCGCACCGCAGAGATCGGATGCCGGCGTGTGCGCACATCGGGACGGAAAAAAAGTCACTTGCAAAATGAGTTTCCAATACACCTCTTCAATCTGAACTCTGTCCGCTCTCATGCAGACGGTCTGTTCATCGGTAATGATCCTTCCGCAGGTTCACCTCCGGAAACCTTGTTACGACTTTTACTTCCTGTAGATCAGGGTCTCAACACGTCGATCGCGACCTGCCAGTCGATCGCGGCGTAGTGTTGGTAGATCGCATGACATTAAAAAGATTGGCCCGCCCCCTGACATGTTCTCTATAGCACGTCTTTGTTCTTTTATTACGCGTTGCGTTAACACTTATCGATCTCCGTCTCGCTCGCCACAGAGCTCCGTAACGCATCGGGACCGAGCAAAAAAAAAACTTGTCAATCTGTCCACCTGTCCGGGCGGTGAGGTTTCAGCTTTGCAGCGGTGTCCCGCCGTCCCTTTCATCACGGCCCAGTTCATGAAGAAAACCCACACAGTCAGTTTGCCTCAGCAGCTGCAGCAGCTGCTAGAGGAAGACTAGAGGCCTTTAGATTGTATCATGGGTGGGTTAATGGTTGACAAACAAAGAAAATGTTCTGTTTAACCCTCCTGTTACCTTTACATTTACTAACATATTTTACCCTCGGGGTAAATTTGACCCCAACAATTAAAACCTCAGAAAATTATTAGAATTAATATTGCTTCCCAAGTTTAAGTGTGAGGTACTTTATGTTTGTTTGTTGACTACCTAAATAGCCCTTTAAATAAATTAAAAAGTTGATATTTCTTATATGTTTGACACAGTGAAAAACAGCCTGGGGTCAAATTGACCCCAAAGAACACCGACATTAAACATTGAATGGGGTCAAATGGACCCGAAAGGTAACAGGAGGGTTAAACATTCTGTTTAGGATGAAGATGTATTAATGTTCCATATGGAAGAAAACTGCTAAATAACTGCTGAGTTGCAGCACCATTGTATAGAAGAATGTATAAATGTATATATCCGTCTTTTGTCATAAATCTCTATGTTCTCACAAAATATACCGAGAATATCGGAAATATGTGATTAATCATGATTAATCCACAGAAACCTGTGATTAATCCGAATAAAATTTTTAATCGTTTCACAGCCCTAATTTATTTGTTTATTTATTTATTTATTTGTATGCGTGTTATTCGCAAAACTCAAAAAGTATTGAACCGAATCGCATGAAATTTGGTGGGATGATTGTTTATTATCCGGGGTCCAGTTGATGAGATTTTGGGATCGATAGGGTCAAAGGTCAAAGGTCATGAACAGGTCAAAATCTTTCGCAGAACTCAAAAAGTATTGAACCGAATCGCATGAAATTTGGTGGGATGATTGTTTATTATCCGGGGACCAGTTGATTAGATTTTGGGATCGATCGGGTCAAAGGTCAAAGGTCATGAACAGGTCAAAATCTTTCGCAGAACTCTAAAAGTATTGAACTGAATCGCATGAAATTTGGTGGGATGATTGTTTATTAACCGGGGACCAGTTGATTAGATTTTGGGATCGATCGGGTCAAAGGTCATGAACAGGTCAAAATCTTTCGCAGAACTCAAAAAGTATTGAACCGAATCGCATGAAATTTGGTGGGATGATTGTTTATTATCCGGGGACCAGTTGATGAGATTTTGGGATCGATCGGGTCAAAGGTCAAAGGTCATGAACAGGTCAAAATCTTTCGCAGAACTAAAAAGTATTGAACCGAATCGCATGAAATTTGGTGGGATGATTGTTTATTATCCGGGACCAGTTGATGAGATTTTGGGATCGATCGGGTCAAAGGTCAAAGGTCATGAACAGGTCAAAATCTTTCGCAGAACTCAAAAGTATTGAACCGAATCGCATGAAATTTGGTGGGATGATTGTTTATTATCCGGGGACCAGTTGATGAGATTTTAGGATCGATCGGGTCAAAGGTCAAAGGTCATGAACAAGTCAAAATCTTTCGCAGAACTCAAAAAGTATTGAACCGAATCGCATGAAATTTGGTGGGATGATTGTTTATTATCCGGGGACCAGTTGATTAGATTTTGGGATCGATCGGGTCAAAGGTCAAAGGTCATGAACAGGTCAAAATCTTTCGCAGAACTCAAAAAGTATTGAACCGAATCGCATGAACTTTGGTGGGATGATTGTTTATTATCCGGGGACCAGTTGATTAGATTTTGGGATCGATCGGGTCAAAGGTCAAGGTCAAAGGTCATGAACAGGTCAAAATGTTCTTGAATCGCATGAAATTTGGTGGGATGATTGGTTATTATCCGGGGACCATTTGATTAGATTTTGGGATCAATCGGGTCAAAGGTCAAGGTCAAGGTCATGGAAAGGTCAAACTCTTTTTTTACCTTAGCACGATACATTTTTGTCCAATTGGCATGCAACTAATGCCAAAATGTTCATAATTCAATGCCCAATCTTGTGATATGCGAAGGTATGCGCTCTACCGAGTGCCCATTCTAGTTGAACGATGCTTTGAGCTGACTTCATCCAGGCCCGTGCTGCACGTTAAATGTTTTGTGTCTTTGGACTTTTTGTACTACCACACTTGATTAAATCCACTTCGTTTTGAATTTTACTTGCCGTCCTGGTCATCTTTTCCCAACCTTCGACAACAGCTCAAGCCAGAGAGAGGGGTGAACAGCTTGCACAAGGCAACTGCAGGGCTCTCAAGTTTTGAAGACAGGCAAGCGTGAGATTTCCATCAGCACCCGATGCTCACCTGCGTGCGCATCGCAGCTGAGCGTTGCGCGCCGGCATTCGAGCCGAGAAGAATTGTTGACGGGGGGGGGGGGGTGCTAGTGATTTTTTCTTTGCTCCGTCCCGATGCGCGCAGACCGGCGTCGGAGCTCTGTAGCGACCGCGATTGATCGGCGTATTGAGCACCCCTGCATTCAAACATTAAATAGCCGAGAGTTTTTTTCAGCGTGAGAAATACGATGTGTGGCGGGAGTGCGTGAGTTAAGACCGAAATGAGTGAGTCTCACGCTCAATGCGTGAGACTTGAGAGCCCTGCAACTGGGATCCCTGTAATGTGTCACAAGCTCGAGGTCAACAGAGACCAAGGCGTTCACACATTTTTGACCTCAAGTACATTCTCCATGACAGCAGCAAAAGATGATCTCAAGTCAGAGATTGCGAGCTACAGAAGATGCAGAGACAGTTATGACTGGTACCAAGATATGGCGTTCAAGGAGAATCAGGTCTGACAATGGCATACAGTTTTGCAACCAAACACTTAACACAATTAGAAACAAGCACCTACATGAAGAAATATATCTAGAGAACACATTCATATTCACACAGGAGCAGACTATTGCTCAGGGAGGGGATAGCAGAGTTCATGGCGTGGCTTTGGAGAATGTTTGAGAAATGAACTGACCAGAGTTAAGTTTTTCTTTGAGCAGGTTACCGGGCCCACCAGGAGCCAGTGGACTAAGTCCAGGCGAATGGGGTGCTTTGAAGTCATTGCAAGGACCTCAGAGCGCCCTCGATGTAAGTGGTCTCACACAGTGACACCATTTCACATTTTTGTAAATATGTTCATATTTTGTTTTATTCTGAGACATTAGAGCGAGAGTTAGGACTGCAACACAGAAAGATGTGTGCAGACAACATCGACTCTGACTGTTTCC
Organism: Pseudoliparis swirei; assembly: GCF_029220125.1. Lineage (NCBI taxonomy): Eukaryota > Metazoa > Chordata > Actinopteri > Perciformes > Liparidae > Pseudoliparis > Pseudoliparis swirei. Next base: position 8,546,789 of record NC_079408.1, read on the forward strand.
TGTCATTAATGGCACCATCAGGTGCAAATGTTTTGTTTTTCCCCATAAGCTGTTCTAGGGTTCGAGCACGAGAGAGAAGAGTGCCGGACGAATACCTGCCTGCTATTAGATCTTAGTAGGATTTGAATATTTCTATGACCTAGTCAAGGACCATAGATAGGATCAATTACATTTATCATAACCAGTAAAGATAAATAAATTTAGATTGGATTGGATGAGTAATTGAGACTCTGTTGGACGACAGATGCGCATTTAATAGAAGATTCCTCCCACACGGGTGAGAAGCTGCTCCTCCGACTCAGTTAAAGATTGCGAATTCAATTCTAGAAAATACTAGATTCTAGAATTTTAAATATAGACAATTTTTCATATAGTCAAGTGTCACATTCTGTATAGAGCTGGTCTAGTGGCCGCTGTGTTGTGTTTTCTAATTCTCTTCAACAGCTACACCTGATGCTCCAGCATCGACCTCCATCGTGTGCTGGCTGCCTGCTGTGAGGACCTGCCACGATGAGCTGCCCACAGGAGTATCGTGCACCGTCATCACCTGGCTCGGAGACACTGACACTTAGAGTTATTTTGTTTCCTTGAGAAGCAGGGATGAAAGGAGGGAGTGATGTTTTTTCTTCCACAGGGATGCTGAATGATAATGAGTGATATTAAATGTTTGTTTACATAGAGGGTCAAAATAAAAGGGCTATTACATGGTTGTTTATACTATTGGATAAGTATAAAAGGAGGTATTGTTAGGTTGTAATACTTTATTTTGATAACATGTGCAGAGGTCTTATGCTTTAAATTAATACATATAGAAAGCTATTGTAATAGGAAATATTAGGGAGAATATTGATATTGTTATTAATGTATTATGAAGCATAGGGGTAATGTTTACTCTATGCAAATGTAAATGGCAAGAATTAATGTATGTTGCATGAGTGACTGTATGTTAGTATTATAGATTGACGAAGCCGGTTGAAATCCGTGAAGTGACTTACAATAATAGACAGGACTTTTATTGTGAAAATACTTGACCGAAAGTGACGTTTTGACCCGGGGTTCAGTGACATTCGACCCCTCCATTGTTCTAGCGGGACTTTGAACCAATCACGAGGTGTTAAAGGCTGGACTCACCTTTGAGAGTGAGGATTGGCTGATTTTGAGTCTAAGACTCTGTGGATTAGAGATAGCACTCTCTTCCGACGGGACCCCGAAGGCTGAGGAGCCGGGACCGATGAAGACCACGATCGTGAGGCCTTGAATGTTTGTTTTACATTTCCTGCCATTAAATGTTGATAACTTAATTCACGCGTCCGGAAGCCTGTTTTCCATCATTTGCGAAGTGCCCAGTTTCAGAATATCCTTATAGTTTGTATATGTTAACAAAAAGCTAAAAAACAATGGAAATATTAGTTAAAGTACATGTTTACTGATGTGTCTGTCAATATTTCCAAATAAATAAATACAATTGAATCTGAGTGCAGCGATGTACGGGCCCTCACACCTTTCTGCGGGTTAGGGGTATTGGCTGAATGCCGGCTGTGAGACCGTCGGTCAACGCGCCCATGAATTAGATGTTTATTCTTGCATGGAGTGAGGCTGAAAATGATGCTTTGCAAACAGTCCACCACTTCCTGTATCCACTGTGTGGCACTAGACAACATGCATCAACATATATTATACTGCTCTATAACAAGTGTAGACAACATCATGTAAATGTCATGTAAATCAGATGGTGTGTGTCAATGAAAATAGGCTTGTCAACCTACTCTTGCTGTGAATTTTATTAATCATGGCCAGTTTGGGGCAGATTCGAGCCAGTCCAGTGGAGGTACATGAGCTTGTTTAATTGAAATTCACATAAAATGACTGGCAAACCACAGCTATGTCGTTCGGTCAAACGTAAAGCTTTTGATAACTTTAATAACAAAGTCTTTAGATTGTATTGACTAAATTTGAAGTGGATCTGACGAATTCCCTGGGATGAGTGTGTTACAGTATAGAACTTAAAAAATAAAAATAATGAAAAAATCTAAATGGCTGAATTCCAGTACAGTATTAGAACATGGTTCCAAAACTTTTCTATGATAAAGCCCCCAAAAAGGCAAATAAAGGAAACATGACAGTTTCAATAGGGCCTTCGCTAGCCCAGGCCCTGATTACATGAAAATATATAAATATAGTATCATACAATATGAGAGTACATGGTATTTGTTCTGCATAATCCCAAAGAAGCACATTTGTAACCCTCCTATTACCTTTGGGGTCATTTTGACCCCAAATAAATGAATGACATCATTTTTTTGTGCTTCATATTTCATGACTTTTCCTAATTTATTGGGGACAACTGGGAAAACCTCAAATTCACATGATGAGATGTTTTCAATGTCCTGAACACAACTTGTACGCATCGGTGTCCTTCGGGGTCAATTTGACCCCAGGCTATTTTTCACTGTGTAAAACATATAAGAAATATCAACTTTTTTATTTATTTCAAGGGCTATTAAGGTAGTCAACAAACAAACATAAAGTACCTGACACTTAAACTTGGGAAACCATACTAATTCTAATAATTTTCTGGAGTTTTTAATTGCTGGAGTCAAATTGACCCCAAGGGTAAAATATGTGAGTGAATTTGAAGGTAACAGGAGGGTTAAAGAAACTTTACTTTTGGTGCACAACCTGTGTTCGTGAATAGTTATTTGGGTGGACAGTATACCCTCTCTTGAAATTATTTATATAAACATTTTTGAATAGCATGCAGTTGGCTTTACACCAGTGACTTTATCCTGGTTGCGGAACTGCAATGACTTTCCTCGGGCAGTTTGGGGCCCTGTGGTGCATGTTGTATAGCTCTGCTTCTCTAAATCCATCCGCACACGCACACAGAACATACTGGCTCACACATCCCTGGCAATGATGAGGTCAACCAGCAGTCATGTCATCCCTTAGCAGGTATAGGGTTACACATGATTTATATGTGACATCCAAGAGCCACAGAAGTCTTAAACACAGATAAAGTATTTCATTTGAGCATAAACAAGAGAAGGATCATTTCCTGCTAACCATGCACTGTATGTCCCATTTGCGTTTGGCATTTCATTTTCTTCCAGTGACCAGAAATGCTCTTCCAGCTACAGTCAGGTCCATAAATACTTGGACATTGACACAATGTTCATCGTTTTGGCTCTGTACACCAACCACGACAAAGGATTTGGAATGAAACAATTAATATGTGCTTTAACTGCAGAATTTCAGCTTTTATTTTAGGGTATTTACATCCACATCAGGTAAACGGTGTAGGAATTACAACACATTTTATATGTGGACCCTCCTTTTTAAGGAATCAAAAGTAATTGGAAAAACTTAATATAATCATCAATGTAATTGTCAATTTTCATACTTGGCTGTAAATCCTTTGCAGTCAATGACAGCCTGAAGTCTGGAACCCATAGACATCCCCAGATGCTGGATTTCAGAATCAGAATCAGAATCAGAATCAGTTTTATTGGCCAAGTAAGTTTGGCCAATTTCATCCCTGGTGATGCTCTGCCAGGCCTCTACTGCCACTGTCTTCACTTCCTGCTGCTTCTTGGGGCATTTTCTCTTCAGTTTGGTCTCCAGCAAGTGAAATGCATGATCCATTGGATTCAGGTCAGGTGATAGACTTGGCCATTGCAGAACATTCCACTTCTTTGCCTTAAAAAGCTCTTTGGTTGTTTGGAAGTTCTGAAGCATTTGGCTGAATATGAGCAGATAATACGTCCCGAAACACTTCAGAATTCATCCTACTGCTTTTGTCAGCAGTCCCATCATCAATAGATACAAGGGAACCAGTTCCATTGGCAGCGATACATGCCCACACCCTCACACTACCTCCACCATGCTTCACTGATGAGGTGGTATGCTTTGGATCAGGAGCAGTTCCTTCTCTTTCCAGACTCTTCTCTTCCCATCTGGTACAAGTTGATCATGAACTGCTGATTTTGCACACGGAGGATGTCATGGGGACCACGTACAAATGTTAAATTATGGATTATGGTATCTACAACATTGAGGGCATTTCTCTATTTGTCCAGTAGATGGCGCCCGAAGCTTTAATGTCCCCGTATTGAGAGAGCACCTGCTCCACATTGTATAAAAACGTCGTTCTTTATTTTGTTTGGCAAAAAAATATATATATATAGATATTGTGTAATATTGTGTAATAGCCAATATACTCTATAGACTGTAGACAGCCTTTCAACAAAACATGTGTTGCCATCAGATTTAAATATAGCTGTGTGAGAATGAGTTAAACCATACGAGTTATGAAGATGGTTGTTTGTATTCTGCCTTATAATAGCATAAATCAGAACAGAGATAAAAACAGATGTGACAGGAGATGTCGAAAAGCATTACATCTTCGGTTATCCAATATACCAGATCCCAAAAAATAAATAAACCCTAACCATGAAACATGATTTACAAGTACATGTGTATACAAATAAATACAAATAAAAAGAAAGTTAAAAGGAAAAGATTTGTGAATATATAATGACAACAAACTCACGATCATTTTGCACTTTGATTTCTATGGAAAAACTGGCATGTCTGTTTTTAAGAAAAGGAAAGTGAAGATGGTCTATATCGTTAGTAAAACCTCTCGCACAATATTCAGTGTTTCATATAAAATGACATTATACAGGGTGGAAACGTGTCTTAAATGGCCGTGAAATACCAGCAACCCACAGTTTCAGTTGCGGGGGCAATGTTGCTACATTAGCCTGGGAAATGAAATAATTAACTAATTGATTATTAACAAAACACAGCTGGACAACTGCAGTTAATGAACTGTGCAAATAGTGCCTGCAGACTCAGATCTTGGTGAATACCTGGTCAAAGTGCCCATATGTTAAATGCCCTTTAGGAGCTCCATTGGGTCACATTTATACTATAAATACAAGTACTGTCCTTCTGTAGTTTTGACTGCAGGCTTTACACACAGATGGGTGTTTTCAGTTGTTCTGGTTTAAGTGAGTAACGGGAGAAAAGCAAAAGGGTTTGGGAGATGTCAGTCATGCAGTCCTTCACCCGAGAAGACCTAATCAGGTGGAACAATCGAAAGCACCCGTGTACATTCACCAACTCATGGATTCTCCACTGTATGAAGTATTATGGCAAATAGGTGTTGCACTCCAAGTCTGCACATTGTGCAACAACACAATAACACCAGTGTTGTGTCATTGCAAACCAACAAAGTTAAAGTGCTTGAGGATTGCTTCTGTAAACTAGTTCTAAGGGGTGCCAAATAAATACATTGAATGGTTATGTTTAATATATGTACTTGGTAGTTTAACTTGGTTCTGAAATGCATGCATAAGAGATGCTGATTGTATTGCATTGACATAAGACTTGACCCATATGAGATGATAGAACTTCTCAGATCATTTATAAATCCAATTATTGTTGAATACACTTGATTATTTGGCTACCCAAAATAGACAAATAGGTGCTCTGATAAATAAGTCCACAGTGATAAGATAACTCATATCCTTCATTCTCTCTGAGTGATTTGGACTAAAGATTTGCTTTCACAGAAATACATTAAAATGTAAAAAGGCTGTAGAGGAACCTCAGATTAAGAAGTTAGGAGTCTAAGGAGGTTTATGGATATTTGAAGTTCTATATTTTCCATTATAAATGTCTGACTGCACATTATTATCATTGCACCATTCATACAAAGTGTTCAGTTGTTAATGTGGATTATAGTTCCTGCCAAGTGATATTCATAAAAGTATTCACTTAGATTGGAACCCTGCAGGAATCTCTCAGAAGGATCATCTGAGGCACACACAGAGTGTTTTTGCCAGTATCATCATGTAATGTGAATTACTGATGATTTGAATGCATTATCTGCGTCAGTCTTGATGGATATTAACTGACATCTGATCAGAATTCACTGCATCAACCAGACGGGCCACACACAGACTGTGGGTTCGCTCAACGCCAGCATCCCATGCTTTAGTGCCTCGGGGCTCTGTGGCTCTCTTCTCTCTGCATGCTGTCTATTGAACACAATCAATCAATAAGATGTGCTATTTGCACAGCTCAGTGAGAGCCCCTATCTACCCGCGAACACCCTCAGGACGATAGCTTTTAAGTTTCCCGTGCGTTTTTACGCAGCGCCATGGCCAACACGTTGCCATACATTGGTTGCAGAGAATGTAACCCTTCAAGTTTAGACAACTCCACGACTGATGTATTGTGTTCAAAATAAAAACAAAATCTGCAATAAGTAACTGCATTTATAGGCATCGATCTTGTTCTATAACTGGAGATCTGACATACTAAACCCGAGCGCAAAAGGAGCGGGTCAATAAATTATGTTAATCAGCCAGAGCAGATTGAGGGCGTGTTGTTGCTGTAATGAGGGGGAGCATGCCCGCACCGTGGTGGGAAAGCTCCGAGTGGTAATGCCGTCTCCACTACGTGCGCGCAGCCTTCCAGCTCCCCAGCCTCTCTTTCGACTCTATTGTGCATAACAGCAATTTCCTCCGCAGCAGACTACTGTGCAGCGGGCTCGGTGCAATAAGTTTACCGGATCGAGCCGCCAGTCACTCAGTGCAGGTTGACTTCCTCTGCTGGAGCGCAGTGGTGCTCCACTCCACTCATCTCTTATCTGTCGCTGCGAAACTGCACGAAGCCAACTGCGTGTCCGTGAACGCCGCGTCGCAGGCAGCAGGGCTCATCCACACGCGCAGAGCGGTGTGCCACACATTCGTGACTCCGCGCCAGATGCAGCTCGCACCCGACCAGCGCGCGTAGTTTTGTAGTGAAATGGAGACCGCGGAGGCAAGAGGAGCATCCAAGTGCGCGGAAAAGATGGAGAAAGAAGTGGCGCCTCAGAAGCGGCACTATTACCGCACGGCACTGCTCAACATTATCTCGTCTCTGTGCTCAGTGGCGTCCGTCGCCTTTTGCATTCTTCTGAGCATTAACGCAGCTGACGTTAATAGCCGGGTTCTGCACTTGGAGACCGGGAACGGCGAGCACAGCTTCCTGCGTGCTCCCGGCTACTCGATGGATGACTTTAATTCATTGATTGGACAACGCGTGGACGAGCTGCTCTCTCAGGTAAAGGTGGCTCTTGCACGTGCTACCTCGGTAACTGTTTGCGCGCTTTTACTTGATAAAGTGACATTGTTTGAAAAATCCTTCCAGGTTTGATTTCATTGAAAGCATCATGCATGTGCAAATTAATGACAAATTGTAATTTGTTTCCAATTTCAGCGCTCCTATGAAAATTTGGTCAAGATTCGGACAGCAAGACAAGCATCACCTGAATGCAACTGCCCTCCAGGTAAATACCCCCCCCCCCCCCTCAATGCATTCTGGGTGTCTGCTGTGACTCAGTCCAGAGTTGACGTGAGAATGAATTAGGAGCTTTCTGAACAGGTCTCTCCAGTTTGTTTCATTGCCACGTGACAGTGTGCATAGTGTGTGGAGGTCTGCTGTGAAGGATGCGGACAGCTGACTAGCCATCATGCTTAGCAGGAAGAAAGGTATTTAACAGCAGCCTATACATAGACGTGCCGAGAGGTTGTTTGACTTGTGGCGTTGTCTGGTCCCCTTGGAAAAGAGATGTGGAAGTTCTCGTTTGCCACCAGTAGATGGAAACATTACTTCCTTCAGATTCTGATCATTTTGGGATGGAGTCGAGGCTATTCTCTAGTCTAGTGTTTCTCTGGGATGTTGGAGGTGAAGCTGCACAATTTGGGGTTGTAACATTACACTTTTTTTTCTCCTTCTTTCTGACATTGAATTCATACCATGGCTTTTACTACTGTGCATCATTATTAGATGCCACGAGGATGCTCCTCAATGTGTGTTGACAGCTCTGGTGAGAAGGAGAAAATGGACAAAAAGAGGAGAGAAATGTTTCATACAAAATAACTCAGCATTGCCATCTCCATCGGCTAGAATCCAGTTTTAATGTAAAGGTCAGATGGTTGAGCAGTTTAACATTTCAATACCTCCATTAGGAATGTCTTCCATCTGTTATGCATCAAGAACAAGGGTGGATATAACCGATTAAAGTCTTGAATATCCATTCATTGTATCTGCAAGCATGTTTGGAGGTCAAAGGAATATAATATAGTCTTTGTTCAATGAAAACCATGTATATCCAAAATGTCAGATCAACTGAAGAATTGAGTGTTCCTTAACGGATTGATTCAAACTATCATACTTCTTAAGCTAAATTCACCATTAAAAACCCATTGGATGAAACAGGCCTCGTTACCAATCTGAAAGCAGCAATGTTTGAGCTCATACAAAGTTGACATCTTGGAGATGTATGGTTTTCTTTTAGGACTGTGAGGATATGGGAATTTCTTTCGAATTCCACCAGACGTATATATTTGAAGTGTTCGCTCATAGCATCTACAAGGTCACTGACAAGCATCAGTTTTCAGAATTCCAAAGGTTTGTCAAACAGGATCCTCAGCCTCTCTTAATATGGATACAAGTAGTCCCTGATATCAGAGTTAAAGTGTAATATAATCACTGCATGAGTAACAATGAGGCACATAAGGACATTACACTGTGTCGGGCACGCTGCAGGAAATGTGCACGTTTTCACAACTTTCCTGATGCAGAGGGATCTGTCCTCAGTCAGCTCCAGCTGGCAATGTAATACAGTAAGTGTGAACATACTGTACGTGACCCCTCTGGAAAGGTCAGACTTGTGACATTGTTCAGAGTAGCTCTGGTGGTTTGATTTTTTGGATGGACAATCCAGGTGTCGGAAAGAATCATTCCTGCAGGAAGTGTCCTCTGAGCAGGAGGCTGAATCTTTACCTGCAGGGACTGTTCTGTTGTTGACCTTGACCTCTGATTAACCCTTTAACAGATTTTCATGCAGCAATAAAAGGCTCATAACATCTATCACAATCAGGCATGGGTGAAAGAAGGAACGTGGCCGGTGAAAGTAAAAATCCGAAACGAACGAGCCCCATTTTTTACTTTTTGCAAGTGGTTTATCAATTGCGAGTGAGTCACCAGCTGAGTGGAAAGGCCTGATTTATTGAGACACAAGTACTGGAAGTATTAACCATAATGAGACTCTCACAATCATGCTCCTCTCTGTTCTCAATCCCTATCATATGTCTGCTATTTATTCTCTCCCATCACATCACTGTCCTGGGCAGAAATAAAACAATGAAAACATCTCACATCCAATGAAGCGGGGCGACCCAATAGCCAAGGCGGCACCGAGCTCCGTCTTGGAAACTGGCACTCTGAGATGTGATTACATTATCTCATGTCCCTTTTTAAAAACAAATTTAAACTCTGGCGACATAAAAGCACACATAAACTGAGTAGTGAGTCTGCTGTGTATTTCATATTTCGGGGTTCATGCAGCATATTTTGTTAATCCTTTGGAGGGAGTCTTTTTAGGCCAACAGTCTTTCATATGAATGCATGATGGGTTCACTCAATAGTTATCCTCTCTTATTTCCAGGAGTCAGCCCGTGGGTCTTTCTTTTTTGTTCCTTCTTTGAGCGGGAGGACCGTCATGTGCTTTTCACGGTGTTCACTTTATTGCTGTCAAAGAAGATTGAGTGGTTTGAAGAGGCGGAGCAATGGTCCACAGCTTCGGGAGATTGTATAGGTTGTTTCTGAATCGCAGGAAGTTTGTCCCATCTTCAGCGTAGAAAGTCTGCCGTGAACTCAAAGTGTATTGTGTTCATGCTGATTTCATTCCCGGTTAATGAAGGTGAAGCTGCTTTATTTTTATTTTTCTGGGGACATTTGTCATTCTCACAGTACCTGGTACTGCCGTCATGTGACTAAAACACTGTAGCTGTGATTGGGTCCGGCCACGGTGATGACGGTGATGGTCCGGCGGTCCACCACTATGGTCCAGAATGAAATATCTCAACGGGTATTAGATCGATGGTCGTGACACTTTCACGTGAGACATTTATAAGCATGAAATCAGCGAATTTTGATGACTTTTACACGGAAACAACGAAGAGGTAGACATTTAGGATTTTGAAGTGGCCACTTTGCTTTGTCCTTCAACTCCTCAGAATGTCCTCCGGTTTATAACCATATACCTGCAGGGTGAGTTTAAAAGTGAAAATAAATCGTGGAGCGCCTCGTCCCTGCTAGAGGCCGAATGTGTGGATGCTGCATTGATTTTTCACCAGTTTTTTCACCTTTTTTCCACTGCGAGGCCAAAGATGTTGTAGAAGTAAAATGATACATCTGTGGAGCACTCCTTTTAGGGAACAGTTGTGTGTGGATTGTGTGATGTCACACCCTCTCAGTGTGCCACAGCGTCAAGTCTCCCTCTAATAATTGTTCCAGTATTGGCGGGCAGTTTTTGTTTTTCATTTTTTACTGCGTACGCTCTCCTCCCCTGGGATCTACATTCCAAGCAGAGCATGCTGTTTAATGGGCGCATAATAAAACGTGCAGTCAGCACGGTGCTTTGCTCTTTCCCCGTTTACTTACCAATACATCTCAAACCCCTCCCTCCCCGATAACCCCTTTTCCCACTCTGCAGCATTTCTCGCTTCAAAAAGCCTGCCAGCTAAACACCGGCTAAAGTGCTCTTGAGAAAACACACAACATGTAATGTGCAGGACCCCCCGCCCCCCGAGCCCACCATCGCAACCACCGACGCCGGTTGGCGAGGCGAGGCGAGGTGCAGCTGGGGATCGAATCAGCTGCCTGTTATGTCACAAAAAAACCCCGAAGCAGATGCAACGATATCTGTGTGGCTTGTTTTGTCAAGTCCAGATTTAATTAACTTCAGCAGAGGCAAACTCATACACACACACACACACACACACACACACACACACACACACACACACACACACACACACACACACACACACACGCACACACAGCCCATAACATTCTCCCACCTAATCACTCCTTTTCAACTCCATGTGGCCAAGCTGGGCTCCACGCCCCCTCTCCGCCGTGGGTAATCCCAGCGGCCTGATACACTTACAGTTGTGCCAATCCCTTCAGATAGGCTCAACTCAGTGGGCAACTGGTAATTAATCACTGACAGCTTTTGAATATCGCCCTCTGTGTGGTTTGATGCTGGGAGGTGCCCTAATGGCCATGTAATTACTGAGTGCTAGGTAAAGCTAAGCAGACTTCCAGGTAGCCACTGCGGCCAGCTGCTTTTGGTAAGCTGCCTTCGTGAGCAAGCGAGGCCGGAGACAAAACTCTGGCCCGGGAAGCCTTGGCTGGAGGAAACGGCGAATGGGCAATCATGATTATGATTGCGGCTAAATCGCTTGAAACGGTATCTCCATGTAAATCACGGGCATAATGTTCTCCACCCATTGCATAACGACTCATTCAGCTCCGATTTGACACCAGCTCCAATAAATTAACATGACAGCATTCATCACGATGAATCATCGCAAGTGGTGCATTGGCTTACATTTTCAATTCTCAAACGAGGTTTATTATAAAGGGCAAGATGCTGGAAATAGCCCAGATGGTCTCTTTATACCTTTTGACACGGCAACTTTTAATGGGAGATGATGAGGCAGGCCAGTTGAAAGCACTGGTAATGAGTGTGACTTTGGGCTTTGAAAGGGTGGCGCACTTTTCTTCGTCTTCTTTATGCTGTACATTAACCTGAGGGGATGCTCTGGGTGGACAGGGGTTTTATACGAGCTGTGATGGATGGATGGACAACAGCACTCCGCTGGAAATATAAGTACCTCAGGCTTTGAGGATTGGGACAAGGCCAAAGGAAAGGAGCAGAATCAAAACGCTGGTGCCTAATGGTTCGTCTTATGTGTCTTTGAACATTTCCTGGCGGTGATCCTTCTATCGTCATTTTTGTGTGGAATAATGTAGGAAGCTTGGAGATCCTGTCTTGGCTGCTCCTACGGTTACGACTTGGAGTTAAATGAAGGGGTTTCCGTCACCACAACATAACGGCACACCCCACAAATGAATACAAGAATTGTCTCCCGTTTTTATTGGACATGCATTTGCTTCAAAAATAGGCCGCGTTAGTAAGGGAATGAAAGTTTCCCCTTTTCAAGTTGATTGCACATTCAGCGTCGTCAAAGCGCTCGGACAATAAGATTCAAACCGTTAAAGATGGAGCACAAATTGTGTAGCTTTGTCCTTTTTTAAATATCGTGCTTCGTCAATGGATGTTTGAGTCTCTGCACCTTCTTGAGGTTCTCGTGGGTGGGGGCGATACAACATTACCCGCCCTTCCATTGCCCTGTAACCTCCAGTGCGGTAGAGGAATCACTGCTGTCGGTTGCCTTTGATGCTCTTTCTCCCAGGATGCAGTGCTCCTCTCGTCAGAGCTGGGTGGCAAAACCCTCCACAAAAGACGTCTCACAAACTCTCGGCCTCGTCTGCTGGGTGCCCTCTGACACTGGATCCTACTGAAGTCTCTTTTGTGATGGCTGAGGTTCACCCTTCACTCACCCACATGCTATCCCTCAGCCACCAGCATTCAAAGAGACTTTACTAGACAAGGGGAACCTCTTCCTATGTGGCACCCTTGTGGAACAGCCGGTCTACTGTTCAATATGGTGATAGTTCCATGACTGCAATTCCACTGAACGTCTCATCTGAAAGGTTCCCTGTGAGGTTTTTGACCTCCAGTAGCGCTGTGACGCTGTTTTTCTATGAGTGGGTCCCGGTTTTCTTTATCTTTTGTGCGGGTGATGTGATGCACATACTGTAGCTGCCCATGGTTTCAACTTATTCCACAAACCTGCAGGTGCTAGCTGGTGAACAATAATGTAAAATATGTCGTATTTAAAATACTTAAATAAAGTATTTAGTTTCTTTAACAAGCTCCATCGATGACAATTTTGATATATAGTCAGTATTTTTTATTTGTGAAGCATTATTGGCATGACAGCAAACTACATTGTACACTCTCTCTGATGTAGAACGCAATTATCCCGCAATGCCAGTCTCCGTGAAACAATTCTTATTTCATTCTTGTTCAACGTAAGAAGGATTTTCCAGTGTCTGTCATCAATTTCAAATCACCAGTAAAGCGCGACGATGCCAGCGTTCACCCGTGTCATGGAAATTCTGGGCTCCAGACAAGCAAAGAGAGCTAGGAACCCCTGAGGCGCTTCCCACATCCCTCCCTCCCCACCGCCTGTGGCTTTGTGCCCCAGGCCTCTCAGCTCCAGCAGACATGGAGGATGGAGGAGGGGGGGGGGGGGGGAGTTAGGGGGCACAGATGCTGCTGCTCTGTTCTTCATCAGCCTAATAGAAACAGGCACTACAAAAAAAGAAAACAAAAAGACTGGTGTGTAAAAAGCATCGGGACATGCCATGGCAGGAAGCTGCGAGGTTGCCAATGTGCGCCTGACATGCAAACTATGGATAATATTGTCTTACCATGAAAACAATGCTTGAATGGCGTTTGCGGAGTCTGTTTATTTTTAATGTGTGTATGCATCATTAACTGTAAGTCCACCCAGACGGAGGGCGGCATTAGCATAGAGCTGCTTCATATTATGTTCAGTTCTTAAGTTCAAGAACGGCTTACCTTGACACAGTCATTTTTCATTTTGGGACTGTAGGGAAATACATTTCCATTTTATTGGAGAGTGAGATGGAACCTTTATCTAGCAAGTCTTAGAGATTCAAGACCCTCAAAAATATCCTCATTTAATCCTCACCGTACAAAAGTGCAACAAAACTTAGGCGATGCATCCAATTTAAACATTTATTATGTTACTAGAACATACATTTTTCATGACGCACGCTGTCAATATTCAAATTAGAAGTACAAATTCGCGATTGCTCATCGACATTGTACAGATGATGACATCCCATTTAATAAATATTCTATCCACTTTCTATTTTTGAACCATGAGCTACTTAATGAGCAGATGCACTGAATGTGTGAACTGGACCATGCACCAACGCTGCCTTGTTTTCATTGGCCGATAATTAAAAAAACCTGACTAGCTCTTTTATATTGTTATTACAAAACACTTCAAATATACTCTCACAATATGAGCATTTATGTTTCTGGACTTTGACAAAGGGCCTTTGACTTGAAAATCCACCTCTATGACATTAAATACATACAATATAAAAACTAAAGCCATTTGAAATAGTTTCTTGACCTCAATGACATTTTGATAAATAAATCTGTTTAATATAATCTCAGCTTCCATTCCTCCGATTTCACTTGTTTTTACGTTCCATCTTAAATCCTTAATGTTTCTGAGTAAACGTAACCTGCCAGGCTGAACACCCTTGTGGACCCTCTTTGTTTACGTCTTTTAACCGAGGGTTTAACCTCACATTGCCATAAATTGTGGGCAATTCCTTCGGGCAAAGTCTGCAGAAATGCGGACTTAGGAAAAGGGTTCATAAAGGGATCAACATGTCTTCGACGGAGCCCTCAAACACTCAATAGTTTGACAGGGGGACGGCCCTTAACCCCTGAAGGACTTTCCTGGAGCGACACTCAAAGTCCGTCACTCTGAGTGTGGATATTGGGATCGGGCCATCCTCTCCATTCACATTTCTGTTTTAAAATAGCAATTCTAGTATTGTCTTTTCTTTTAATGACCCGGGTTCGGAGCAATATCGGTCTACACCTAAGGCAGCACGGGCCGTTATCCTTTTGGAGTATTTATTCACGGCGGTTGAAAAACATGTATTAGAGCTAACATTTCAATTTTAAAACCATTTAGTCTCAGCAAAACCAAGCAAGCAATCCCTGCAGCTATCCAAAGACGGCAGGGATTTCTCAAAGGGGAAAAAGTGTGTCAGTGTGTGTCGAGCACGGCTCGCCCAGCGGCCGGCCTGATCATGTATGCTCCCAGACTCCCTCGGGGCGCCACCAACAAGTTGGACTCAGAGAAAACCAAACGTTTCAAATGGTTGGGTCTGACTGCTGGTGTCCGTGGTGTTTGTCAGTTCAAGGGAACCTGTTGCCGCCCCCGCCCTTTTCCATTTCCTCTTCCATGTCGGTTGAAGATTCAAGCCTGGCTTGAGATCTTGTGGGCTTGCCTCGGTGTGTCCCCCCCCCCACCACCACTCAGCAGGCGACTCGTGCTTCGCTTCCTCCTTGTGCTAAATGTGACATGAAATATGAGTCATGCTGCAGATGAGGGAGGGCAGTAAACACATCGCGCAAACACTTGAGCCCATGTGCACTCACAAACACGGCGCATCACAATATGAGCACACTCGTTGAGGACGCCACACACACACACACACACGGAGAGGCCACGGAAACATGCAGCCGTGCGTGACTTTTCTTCATTGCAGCTTTTTGAATTTCCATCTATTACAAGTGGCGTGGGTTCTTTGATGATATTGTGGCTTGGTCCATTTTATTTTCTGAATTGAGAGAAGGCGAGCACATGATATAAATGAATTGAAGCCATTCATTCTCAATGTTCTCAACAAGCTGTGACGTTAACGGTGTGTGATGTGGTTTTCTAATCAAGGCTTATTACAAGGTTTTTTCCCCCCCTCAAATGTACGATGACTTTATTTGCTTTCCCCTTCAGCGTGCAATTAATCCAGAACATGCAGTTAGATAATCTTTGTTAAACAAACGTCACAGTGCCCGGGGAAGTGGCAACGCGCCTATTTAACGTACCTGGGAATGTACACACATCTTCCTATCGGGAAAGATGAATCGATATGCAGGGAGTTGCCTCATAGTCTGGTCGGAGCACAGGCACTCTTGCTTTCAGGGGCCCCTCCCCTTGTATCTGATGAAGAAGAGGGTAGAAACAGCTGTGTAAGCCACAGCTAAGGCCTGGAAAACCCAGCTGTGAGACAGACAACCCTGTGCACTTTAATTTAATTGAGCGGTCATTTGATACGCAGGCTAGACGGCTAGTTAAATTGTAATTTTCGACAGCTTGATAAACGGCGCTGATGCACTGTATCAGCGTCTGGAAACAGGTTGGCTCATTTCCAGTTTCTGTTTGGGACCCTGTGGCATCATAACGACGCCAACTGTGCTTGTTTACATCATTTTCATGTACCTTTGAGGACCGGGTTTGAATTGTGAGAACATATTTTGGCCTCTGCTCACTTTGATAAGTGGCTACTGTATTATAGTTACATAAGGGGTAAGGTTAAAGTGGGAGTAGGAGTTGGAAATTCATGAAGCAATTTACCTGAACAGTGATTGTGCAATCACAGCTTAGCATCAGTCACGAGGCTCAGCAGCCCAGTCAAGGTTTTTTTGTGATATTCGATATTTACAAAACTTAAGAAGGGTGTGCCTTATTTTCTATCAATTAAATTGAGAGAAATAGATTAAACTGTGTTTTTTGGAAATTACTTTGTTACTTGTTAATTTTTAACTGATCATGAAACGTTTTAAATGTAATAATGCTACCTCTATGATATCCTTTTATAAATCTCAATAATTTGAAATGACAAATGGCTGATGTGATTGCTAAATACTAAGAAAGGTGCAGTGAACCTGCAAATGCCTTTTATGCTTAATTCAAATAGGTGTGTGGAGTCAACATATATATTCAGAAAAGTAGTCAAACAATTGAGATACTTCTACTCAGTTTAAAGTGTCGTGTGTTTCCCTGTTCCAGAGCACACGGTTGAAAACAGATGCACTCAGTTGATAATGTCATCTGGATTCAAGCTGTTCACTGACTTGTTTGTGTCATTCCTGCACTGGAGTGTGTTCGGCTTTAATGAATCAGGCATAGTGAGTGCAAATGTTACAAGATTGTAAATCAGAACACCTCATACATATTTTATCAATCCTCCTTGCAAACACAACAGTATAATGATAATGTGTGCTGAATGTCACATCCAAATGATGCACACACAAAACAGTTTCCATTACAGTGTTGTACCTTCTATACTTGAATGTATATATGCACATGAACGCTTTTTTCAGGCCTTGACCCAAATTTCCTACTGGATTATTTGTTTTCATATGGGTTTTATCTCATGGGCTTTTGTGTGATAATACATCTTCTCCAGTGTCCTCTCACGCAAAGTTATTGGAAGGTTTATTAGTGCAACGTTTGAGAACTTGGACTCGTGTCTGTTTTTTTAGATCCGTCTTAGCACTCATGTCACTTAAATGTAGCAAATAGCAGACAATGGCTGAGCAGGGGATCCAGTAACCATGGACAAAAAAGTATTTTTGGGGGCGGCATTATCTGCCAAATGAATGTAATGCAATGGTGATGAGCTGAAGCACATACTGTGACACAACTCGGAAACAGGAATGCAGGAGGAGGATCTTTACTTGTTAATTCAGGCAGGGTCAACACCGGGTGGTCCGTCCAATAGGGCAACACATCCAAAAGGGAGCAGGCAAAACTCTTAACCCTTCTGTTGCCTTAGGGTCAATTTGACCCCATTCAATGTTTCACCCTCCTGTTACCTTTATATTTACTAACATATTTTACCCTTTGGGTTCAATTTGACGCCAGCAATTAAAACCTCCAGAAAATTATTAGAATTAATATTGTTTTCCAAGTTTAAGTGTGAGGCACTTTATATTTGTTTGTTGACTACCGAAAGAACACCGACATTAAACATTGAATTAACCCTAAGGCGGCAGGAGGGTTAAATATTGATTCGGGTCAAATTGACCCTAAGGCAACACAAGGGTTAAGCCGGGTCAACAGGCAGATCAGAATTAAGATTTTGAATGTACTGGAGAGCTTGGCAATGACACACAAGACAATCTGGCAGAGGACAAGTGGAAGTGAGGGAGCTAAATAGTGAGGGGCTAATGAGGGGATGGGCTGCAGGTGAGAAGGGCGTGAGACAAAATCAGGTGAGCACAGGAGAGTTAATGAAGCAGGCAGGATGAATACAACTACGAAGGCAGAGAAGTCGTGACACAGACATTGAAATCAGCATTGTTGATCCTCTTTGTCTCCGTTCCAATCAACGTGACGTCCTGCAAGGCTGAGGAGCCACCTCCCGTGTGCTGTGCTGCTATTTAGAGCACTTTCATAACTCGTGGGGTGGTTGTCACTGAAAGTTAACTTCTCAACAAGATTGTCAGCGTGCTGGCCTTGAGCTGGAAGCGTCATTTATTTCATGCAGAGCGCTGCACTCACCACCTGCTGTGTCAGCTGCAGGGAGCTTCAGGTGGAGCGGGGGCCGGATGAATTCGACACATGCTGCGAATTCCATGCATGCACCTGACTGGACGTGTTGAAATATAGCAAAGTATCCAAGTGTACTCGGTTGTTCTATTCTAGGTCGTATGCTACGCCATCTATTTTTTGTTTCCTTAAGTACGCATAAATTGATGTGTTCAGTTTAGCTCGGATGGTGGATTTCTGAAGGCTGCAGTCATAACGATTGTTTGGAGCAGGAGGAAGCAGACCAATCGAGGAAACTCAAGTAATAACTACTGAAACAAATACATACATATGCAAATGAGCATAAAACTCATAGTATTGAATACCCAAATAAATAAATCTTGTCTAGATTACCACCTAAGCGACCACATTGCCCTCCATGGCACCTGTTGAAGGCCAACAATAAATTGAGCAAAGTCAGTTGCTTAATTGGAGCCAACCCAGCTCCTTACATTTTAATGCACTGTCAACGTTTATTGTCTCATAAGTACGCCCCCCCCCCAAGTGTTTTCACTGGTTGTGTACAAATGAATGGATGCTGCAGTAGATTAAGAAGACCAAACTCACTGAACCCTGCACATCATACCGAGTTGGTGGGAATATTGACTGACTGTCTTTTTGCAAAGACGCCCCACCAGTGGGTGGATACGTCTTGATCTAGAGTCAAGCGTTTGTAGTCAAGGTGAACGATTACTGTCAATCTTTGAAAAAATGAAAAAAGAAAAGGTTGTATGTGATTCTTTATCGATGATGTCAGCGTGACTCATTTACAGGGCTCCAGGTAGAGATTATCTCATTCTCAGGGCTAAACAGCAAAAGATGAGTAGGAATCCATCACCGCCATGCCCTTGACCTTTAACACTAATCATCTTCCCAGCGTTCTCTCTGCCTCTGCTGCAACTGTTCAGCATCAGAGCCTTTTTTAATAGCCATAGGAAACAAATGATAGAGAAGACACGTGACTTTACATGACGTACATTACAGTGGATTAAATGCAACATGACATGCCAGTAGTTTGGACTTGCCACAATAGTTTTTGTGCCCAGGGAGAGATGGTGACCAAATTAGTTAATTTTCCATGTAGGGCCAAATACAGTGTATAACATTTCATAAACATACTGACACCCAAAATGACTATTGGATTTCAGTCTCAGCGTGCATTTGCTGTCAGCTTCGTCATGCTTTTCCCTTTCATGTGATATGATAAACGAGAGGGAAAGTCTCGCACACGTGTGGGTTTTGCAGTCATGTCCCCAGCGTCATAGACTCGATCGCGTACTTGTTATTCTTGAAGCAGTTATTCATGCACCATTGGCTATCCCACCTATGAACTTGGAGTCACTTATTGAGGCAGAAGCCTGTGCGTTTCTGAAAATGTCAGGTTCCAATAATACGAGGGTGTAGGGTTCGTCTGAGGGCGAACAGGGAATAACACGACGTAACTCAAGATTTAAAGCAAAGTCCCATAGGAGGTAAGGCTCTCTTGCTTGTGAATGTTATACCAATAAATCAGTTTCAGGCTATGACTATGCTGCTGAATTGAATGAAATGATGAATAATAAATAATATAGGAACTAGGGAATGGGTAACCCTTTGGCTTTTCATCATGGCTGAAACTCCTCACAGCCCTTTAACAGTGTTTGCCTCTGCATTGTTCGAAGCGGTGGTGGCATGACAAAGGCAATGAAGCTACCTCAGAGAGGTGCCGCCTGACAGAGGTCAGAGCCGCGACCTAAAGCTGGAGAGGTTTCGGTTGCAAACTGCCCCGCTGCACTGGCCGTGATGTTTACCAGGCTTTGATAAATGCATTGGTTTTGAAGAAGCCTGCAGAGCCTGCGTACATCTAGTTTCTGTATTCGGTGAGCTGGATGGAGATTAGGGATTCAATATTTGACGTTTTTGTGGAAACCTTTCTATTTGTGGTTACCTGCTGGCTTGTAAGAAAAGCACACCGAGAGGCTAAGATGTGCTGGAAGTGCAAAGGGGCAACGTTCGAGGGCTTACAAGAGAAGAAAAATGGATTTGTGCTACGTTTCTTTATAGTTTGCTGACACTGTTCCAGGTAGAGTGCTCCCCTCCGGCCACGGAATAGCGTCTGCTAGCCAAAGTCAACACAGGAGGAAGTGGAGAAATGACTTCCCTCATTCGCACCAAGGCTGCTAATGCCCTGCCAGATCTGGTGTCAGAGCCGTCGGTTTGAGATGGATAATTTGCGCTCAACCGAGAACAAATTTCCAACTGAGGAAATAATTAATTTGTTCTTTTATTTAATTATATATTCCGGTTGCAGTTGGCCTCATGATTACAAAGTTAAAATGTATACAAAGAGGCTCTTGGGGACAAACACAATGCTGAAAGATGTGGATAAAGAATGAACATATTTAGAGAATATGTTGGTGAAGCAATTCTGGGCAAAATCCCAAACAAATGAATTTGCATAATTCTTCAAACTCGTGGATAGCCATCCCACAAAGAGGACCACAAGCAAACCATCCAGCTGAGGTCAACTGGACCGCCGTTATATTTCTGATACGTTGAACTAATCCTAATATCTGATAAGGTGTGATCCACCATGTCCATCTATGTGCAGGAAACTTGGAATGGCATTCAGAGTTTTACATCCACAATACAGAGGCCAAAACAGAAGCGTAATACGTCTGAAAGAGGCACATTGCTTGCACAACCGGTTACACAAAAGTCACCAAAAACTACATCAAGGCGCTGCTCGCGACCTCTTGATGTCAGAATGGGGTCACGTTCAAGGCTATTCCCTGCCCTGTTTAATTGCCATGCACTGAAGAATTTCCCATGTGCCCACAAACCATACAAGTCTGGTGCGGCCTAATAATTGTTCGCTCAAATCGCCTCTTTGTGTTGCCGTCTGCAGCAGGATTCTTTTTTCCCTTCCCCTTTCTGCACTCTTCCAATGAGATCTCCCCACGCTTGCATCGGGGGCTCAGAAGTAGCCATTGCAAACTATTCTCTAGTTGACGGGGGGTTATCCGCTCGAACAGCCACTGCGCCGAAGACCTGTCCAGCTGTTTGATGACCACCAGGAGCAAAGCTGTCATTTACCAGCAATCTCCGACTCACAGGGACATTCACGCCTTCGTCTACCAGCGCGTCGGCCCCTCCTCTGCTCCGGCCAGCCGCCTCTTTATCCTGCTCGAAGGCTCTCTGCAGGCAATAAGAGGAGCATGGGGAAGCAAGCTGTTCGAGGTCTACAGCTATTGACTTATCGACTGGGAGCGACAAAAAAGTGACCAAAATTAAGCAGCAAAGACAAACAGATTAGGGGGTGACAAAAAGCAGCCTGTGTGTGTTTGCTGCCGATATGGATCCCTCATGAGAAGGTTCAGGTCCCTAAATCCCTCCTCAAACAGGCCTCAGAAAAATTCTTTTTTTTCGATTTGTTCTTTTTTCCCTTCAAAGTTGGAAGAAAAAAAAGGGGAAACAAACAGAGTTCTTAGCATGCTCTGTGCGAAATAGTTGTCTGTGAAGCTCCAGAATGATCAATTATATAAAAGGTCTTTGGAGGCCACATTAAATGGTTTATGAAAACAGCATTCCCTCTGAGGGTTGTGCCGTCTCTGCGTCGCGTGCTTTGATGATGGTAAATGGTGCACAGTTTTATGTGCTGTGACACAATGTCAAAGTCCCGCAAGAGGACAATTTGCAACTTCTTCTGTGTTGCGCACAGCAGTATATCAGTGTGACTTTTAAATGTTGCTTTATTGCATAGCTAGCTGAGATTTCACCTGTACTCGCATGCATTCTCAGTTTCTGAAACTCTAAACTGCCACAGAGATGAAGCAGGTCAGATTTTTCCCCGATATTGATGTCTTAAAATATTGAATAAGTCAGTTAGGTCTTGAAGCTTGTTTGGCTGTTGTGCGCGTCAGTGTGTGCGCTCAGAAATTCAAGCTCATTTGAGACACACTGTTGGCACGGCTCCCAGCTCGCATCCAGAAAGCAGCCCCTGTCAGACTCTCAAAAGCCCTCGGCTGGAGATGAAACCGAGAAGTGTGTGTGTTTGTGTGTATATGTAACGCGCTGTGTGTGTGCACCTATGACGCCCGCGCCTCATACTGACATTTCCAACTGGTGCCGGTGTAAATAAGACTGCCGACCACAGCAGGTGTGGGGAGCAGCGCTGGGAGCAGGGGAGGTCTGCATATCCTTCAACCTCGGACCACGCAGTGTCCAGGAGAAGTCAATATTTGCAGTCGGTATCAAAGCCGGGCCTGTTTTTGTATCAAACCAGGCGGCACAGAAGCAAGCTTGTCCGTGAATAGGATATGTCTGGGATGCAACAGTTGCGCCGGTGTCATGCTGTGTGGAATTAACATAAACCGTCTATTGACTGTATTTAGGATACATTGTTTGTTTGTGTGCCCTTCACATTACAGCTGCACTAATCAATATGTTTTACATCAACAATGGGTCAAACAATGTGTCATGAGAAAGACGTCACCCGCAGGTCAGTGATGTCTGGCATTATGGGGATGTTGCACACACTCAGCTTTGAGCAGTTCCAAGGCAATTTCTTTGAATAAATGCATTACAAAACTTCGATATGAATCAGAACGATAATTTTAAGGCGCGTTTAGTTGCTACTCTTCTGTGACATGAATTGTACCTTATTTGTTGAAGCCCCATGCTGTAATTTCAGTCAACAGAATTTGCATTCATATGTAATTCTGTGGGCAACGGGACACAATCTTAGTGTCAGAAGCTTCCCGGATCCCGTCTTGAAGTCCCGTAGTGTTGACCAATCACGTTCAAACCGGCTTTGGTTGAATGCAGGTAAATGGTTCACGTGGAGAGCATAAGATGCAGAACGACATCGCGGCTTCCTCTCAACTCTAACTCCGTGCAGCGCATGGAAGATGAGGTCTTGTCCACTGGCAACAAGGGAAACCCCAGAAATATATCCCCAGGCCCCCCAGAGGCTTAGCGTTGTTCAGAAACATCTGTACTTCCAGTGTATTCTTTTTTGTATACATTTTCTTTTTGGCAATCTCCAACCAATATCAATCCGTCAGTCTATCCTTAATTTTCAATTGCGCGGCTCTGTTCGTAGCGGCTCTTCTCTGAGATAGATAGATAGATAGATATATACTTTATTAATCCCCAAGGGGAAATTTGTCGTCACAGTAGCAGCACCAATAAACTAAACACACGAGAATAAAATATAAAAAACAGGGATGAAAGATATAGATGTATACAAGTAAAATATAAAATACAAAATGAAGTATATACAGTGTATATGTATATAAAACCTCTTGACCTATTTGCTGTGATAAATCACACTTCTCCCTTTTTGTAAACAGAGCACACATTATAAATTCAAGACATTCACGGGAGGCCCAGACTACACTGGTGTCTGGATTCATCCCTCCCCGGCTCTTGAAAGTGTGTGGAAAAACACTTTACCCAGTTTTGCTTTGATTTGCAGTGTGTGTGTCGAGGGGTTTCCATCAGAGCCGCTCTCATGTGGTCCGCTGCCCGTGGCCCTGTCTGCTCATTGAAACCATCCTCTCACGGGGCTCCAAGACAAGGCCGTGTCTTGACTCCAGCGCAGACCATCGCGGTGGATTTTTTTTCTTCTTCCAGGTTTACACAACCTCAAGTGGGAGTGAGCTTCTGTAAATGTACTGAAGGAGGCACAGATTGGTTGTTAATACGCCGAAAGACAAAGGATTACACATCGGGGATTAAAGATGAGAAGTTTGTTGGAAAATGTAGCGGCACACAGATTCCTAATGTAAACAGGCTCTAGCTTGGCTATTATACAATTATACGATGTGTCACAGGTTTATGTTAACACTTGGTGAGACACAGCGAGGTCCAGTTTAAAATATGTGCCACATTGGTTTTCAAACACCTTCGTGCATGTGAGGCAAATCAGCCACACTCGAGCTATTCGGGTCTCACATTAGCCTGTGGTAAACAAGCCGAGCAGGGCACCACTCGCCCGACTCTCCTCCGTTGCAGTCTTTTTTAGTGTCCTTTTATAGCCTCCTTCCTTCCTCCTCACACTCCAGTCTTCCGAGAGGCCGTGCAGGCACACTGGGGAGTGAGGAAGTCAGCATGCTTCATTAAGAGAATGCGCCGCACCACGCATGTCAATGAACACAACTGGGGCTCTGTTCGGGAAAGAAATGACACTTAGAAATAATAGTGAGCCAGAAGCTTCCTTCAAGGACTGGCTGATGGTTATGAGGCCTCCAGCTGTGGTTCACAGATTTTTGTTTCATGTTAGCGAGCTGGAAATGTTGAAAAAGGCCAATTTCTTTTCATGGAGCTTCTTTACTATAGCTTTAATATGGAGGCATTGAATCGTATAGCATGTGTAGGTTTAATGTTATAATTAAGTTCACTTTATGTGCTCCCTATCTAAACTTGAACAGTTTTAATCCATTTCTATTCAGTGTGTAACTTCCTGATATAAATCAAGAGACGATTTGTGAGGCATTTAAATGTAATCAAGCAAGTATTATTTTACAGGCATAGAGTTCATTTCAGGATCCAATTTTAATGTTGGTCCGTCGGGTCATGCATCAGCAAATATTTGAAGAAGAATACAAGATCTGCCTGATGCACAGGACAGACCTAAGGAGTCATTAAATGGAGGATTAGCGTGGCACTTGTCCAAAGTATCTATATGGCTGCCAAGATTGAGGATTAACACCTTTTCCGTGGAGTTAGGTGATGTTGCGGACAGACGTCCACTAAGCTGACACAAGCCCACGGCTCATACTTGGAATGAAGTCTGGCTGCAAAAAGGTTTTCTTTAAAACAGGAGGCATGTATTGGATCCTATAATTATCAGAGCCCTAGTGTGCATTTACTTTTCTGTTAACTCAAATTGTTCATGTGGTGCTGGCAGAAAATCAAGCTCACACAATTTTTGACAAGCTATAGATTGTAGTTTTTTGTGTGTAAATGTACAAAGATTATGTCTGTATTCAGTGTTTCTTACCAAAGCTCACACAACTTTTACAAAGCAATATTTATATATAGAGGGCAGTGTTCTTCTTCTTCTTCTTCTTCTTCTTCTTCACTACCGTTGATAACACATTGCCACTCATCTGCATCAACTGCTTATGAGGAACGGGAAAACTTTGAAAAGAAACTCCTCAAAAAATATTACTCCATCGCGGAAAATATTAGGATTTGCTCATTCTAACAATTAAAATTAAATATTGTAGTTTTGGACTATTCATTTCTATTATTTCTTTGACAAAATTAGTTTGAACGAAAACAATCTGTGATTTATCAATGCAGCAAGTCCTTGCAGCTCAAATTCATTGAACAAATACAGAAATAACTTTGCTTGTATCCATGTTTTATAAAGAGTCAGAACAGGACGGTGAACAGATTACGTCTCGGCTTCGGTGTTTAATGTGTGGTAGAGACTATACGAGTCCCTATAGACAGGTGCATGTCTGCAGCACCTCCAGGGTGGCTGTGCCGAGGGGGGGTTAGAGAAGGCGAGAGTGTTGGAGCTCTGCTGCAAGGCCTGAACCGGCTGCTGCTGTTTAGCCAAGACAGCACCAACGAAACAGAAAACAGATGACCGACAGAGAGGGGGAGCTAAGGCTGGCTCGCGTGTTCCTTCTGTTCTTTGTCTGTGTTTACCCTCGAGGGGTGTCAATAGGATACGGCTACTATGCTGTGCATAATTTTGCCCCTGGCATGGTTCCTCCATTTGTTCTGCTTGGATAGTGTTATAGTATCATCTGTCATTCCCAATACTTGCTGTAAAATCCATGATTCATCGCCTACTTGTGTCAAAACATTCTCAAAGATTCCCTCTGCTCCGAAGTGTGGAAACCAGCTCAAATAATTAAATCCTCAGTCTACACTGTGTCGATGTTCTCGTTCATATTCTACATATCATAACTGTGCTTGCTCAGGACATTTTGCCAGTCCACTCGTCCTGCAGCTGTGCAGCGGTACATATCAAAGTGGCTTTGGCAAAGCCCGACAGCCTCAATTAGGACTTCTGTGCCACCTCAACTTTGGCACTAGCTCAACTGGTTGCTGCCCTAATCTTCCAGGATCATGTTATGTTTTTCAAATTATTTTTTATCACCGTAATATTCTTTTTTCGCTGCCCCAAAGCCACGAGCCTAATCTCCATATCCGTGAAGGTTCTATTCCAATGGCTACAGGATACTGTCCAGGTGTTTTCTTTCACCATCCTAAAGACCACAGAGCGATTAATACCCAGGTTTGTGCGAATGGCGTGTGACTTTTGGCAGCTATTGTGAATTTGAATTCGAAAGAGAGTACTGCTCCTTGATAATAAGACACTTTACAATATTTGTCATCCGGGGCTACCAAATTAAGTCAAATATTTAATGAACTAATGTAATACTCATTAAACTGTTTATTTGCATCAATTTGAAATGGATTACTGCCGATGTACATGCTGTTACATTTTGGATTGACAATCAACAGTGATTGTTGTATTTCGTTTGGTTATTCAAATGTGCTGTAAATAAAGATTCACTAAATGTACTTTAATTAGCAAAGCATTCCAGATTTTTTATTGGTGCTGCTGTTTGAAGTTGTGGACTAGTGCAACAATGAATCCAGGCTGATGGCTGAGCTCCAGCTTGCCCTGACCGGAGGTCACCACCACACATGTACTGTATACAGCACCGTGCCATCACGACAGCCACTCAGCGTTGACAAGATTTGCCAAAGTCTGGACATGGAGGCGGGTGGGCGGGCAGGCAGACAGGCCGACTCTAATATCTGGCATTGGCAAGGCTCAGAGACAGACGGCCAAGCCACATTTGATGACTCCCCAAGCTCATCTATCAATCACCACCTTTTCGAACACTCACGGATCTTTGGAGATGCCACAGTTACTGTCCACTGACGTCAGAGCAGACAAACAGAAGGGGAAGTTGGGAAACGGCAACTCACTTGTTTATGCTCTAGTGCCCTTAGAGTGGACATGCCCTTTGACCTTAGAGAGCTCTCGTCAGAACTGTGAGGCAGCCAGCAGCACAACACTTGAGACTAAAATAGTAACCGGGGGGGAGAAACATGAGATTTCTGCCCATCTGTTGCAATGCTTAAGTCCCAAAGAGATGTTGCTGAAAGAAATCTTACACAAGTATTTGCAGTATCTCTATTGTAATAAACTGTGTGTATCAGATGCATCCACACTGCACATCGTAAAACAGATAGTTATATAATCCCTGTGCTTTTTAAAAGTCATGAATGACACACAAACGGGTCAAGGTTACTGGAAGGTGCACACATTAGTCACTGCTCCCAAAAAGTCTGAGGGAAGTGATTCCCAACAATCAGATCTTCTCATTGGAAAAAAACAACAAGGTCAACTATCCACACCAGGATATTTCAATAAACACCAATGTCAAATGTGTATCTTTACAACTGTCTCCACGTACATTTTGAATTGTTCTGGCTGGTGAACGCAATACATCGTTTATTCAAATGGCCTTAAATAAGCAAACTACTACAAAATGCCAGTGTTTCTGTCTCTGTCAAGAAATGCCAAGAGACATAAGTGTCTTGGGTTATGTAGAAGAAGAAACGTTATTTAGTTTTTTGCCCCAAACCAAAATAGAACGTTGGCTTCTTTTGAGCATATTTTCTTTCGCAAATGTGGTACAAACCTTGGCCTCCAACACATTTTGTACATTTTGTGGAACCAGTTCATGTGCTGTGCCTTGTAGCTCCAGGGGCATAGATTCTCTTCCCCGAGCCACTTTCCCTCGCTCTTAAGTTACCAGCACCGTCAGACCAATAACAAGCTCTTATACCATGGGATTGATGTGTGCCAACGGTTGCTGCTTCTTCTGGGAAACAAGCCCTTGAATACAGACTTGTGTTGAAATGTTTACAATGTGGGAACTATTAGAAACCTTCAGAGAGAAACAACTCAGCATGCTGTAATCAATACTTCTTTTGTCTGTCGAACCCACACACTCAAACCCCAGAGTTTTTTAGCTTTCCGACTATATGGCTCATGCTAGATTTTGCAGTGAGGCAGCTGCTTTGTGTGCCTGACGTAGAGTGTAATAGACTTAAAAACATGTAAATGGTTTTACTCATGGTGTCTGGCTTAGCGCTGAGAACACGACTTTAACTCCGTACTAATCAGGTTCTTGTTACTATCACCAGGCTAATCGGAAAGAGAGTAATATATCAAAGCTTTGTGTTCTAGAATTGCTTTGCTTTACCAAGAGGTCGACTTTGTGCAAATCTATCTTCTGCAATAGATGCCAGATATTTGGGATAATAGTGGAGATCAATGAGAAAACTTGTGCAGGTCTGCATTGGTACACTAAGTTAAGCATCGGGTATTTCTGTATCCATCCTCATTTGCAACAGCTGTACATGTGTACAACATGCTAATTTCCGTGTGGTAAATGTGTCACGTGGTAAAGACCCACAAAACCCTGGATACTGAGCCTTTCAGCAACACCTGCTATGGGAATTTGAGGATCAACACAGGCGAGCAGCTGATTCCCCCTTTTTACTCTAATCCCAAATGTATCGGGATGACTGATGAGTTGAACACATGCAGGGCAATTGTTTACCTTAATCATCATTTCACACCTCTTTGAAATTAGACTCATGTACCTTTGTTGTGTTTAGTTTAAAGTGTGCTCAGTCACACACAGTCCAGCAGGCATCCACAGTAAAAAGGGCCATGCACCTGTTCCCACTTCGGCACCCTCCAAAGTCACAAAGACTGGGCTCAATGCTGAAATCATTGGGACTGAACTGAGATTAGTTTGCTGATAAATTCCCTACAGCTTTCCTTGCCACATTTTCCTCTGCAGTGTATTTTCATCCACCTGTGAAAAAACACCTTTTAGGACCAAGTCTGTGACACACAGTTGGATTTCTCACATCTAATTTCACACACTGAATTGAAACGCAGCCTTTTCGCTGTGAGGATGAGGAAATAACCTCAAAGGTGTGAAAGAAGCAATTTCATGAAAAGGTACAGATACGATTACTTCAAAGCAGGCAGATGGGTTATGCTAAATGAGGGTTTTAATTGATTTATTCCGGCAGGAAGGTTACTTGCCTTGTTAGAGCATTACAATTACTTGGAACATAAGTTTATTAATTAAATCACTATCAATAAAATTATTGTGGCAAGGTCAAAGAACACTTCTGAACTCCGGGTGTAAAACACTACATGGCAGATTGGGTGTCATAGATATACAGTACAAGGCGTTCCTATCATAGGTAAGCCTGCTTGTATAACTTTAACAACCCTAATATAAGTCATGTAAATAATATGTTAGATTTTAGAAAGGCGCCCGGAGAAGCTGCAATTACTTTTTGAGAAGTGGGAGGGCATGGTGATATCTGCCAACTAGGCGTGGACAGCTGTGAGCACGGGAGCCATAACAGTAGCTGCGCCGCACCTTTCCTTTTTTAGAAAACCTGCAGTCATGTCTGAGGATTGAGTATGAATTACAGCGCAATATCTTTTTGACACTTTACATAGTGGGTCATCCAAATTATGTCACAGGTAAGGTGTTCAGTACATTTTTATATAAGTACATTATGTATTTTAAAGATACACAGCAATATTTGCACTGCAGTACTATACAGCACAATACTTAATTCATGTGATTTGTTCTTTATCAAAACAATGGAACAAAAACCTGCATTGTTTAAACAAATCAAATGACTGTTGAATGTTTTATTTAATGTGTAGTCAAAATCACGTGTTGCAGAAACAACCACACACAACCAACCATATACAACAAATGTGGTTATTATTTTGCCAACATTTAAACTCTGCTTTGACAATGGGTCAATTTCACAGTAATCTTCATATGACACTATATTAATGTTCCCCCAATCTGCTCAGATCGGTACATTAGACAGACAAACAAAACACCAACAATCAACAGTCAACATAGTGCAATAATTTAAACATTACATTTACAATGGTATATTTATTTATATTATGAACCTAGTCGTGACCTTTCGTCATCATGACATCAGATCGAGGCCGATGGTATTAGTCAGCCCTGTCTGCAAACACTGGACAAAGCTACGCTTTGACTCATGAACCAGCTTGGTGTTGTGCTTGGATTTGAAGTTGTATACCAAAGGCAACTGGAGAGAAAGTGGCTGCTGTCTATGACTACATTGCAGCCTTGAATACCTCCATCCTTTCTCAGAACACTACATCATACTGTACGCTGCAGCCAACCAGCGCTAATTCTATCCAGTGTATACAGCCTCTTGGTTTCTTTATGTTACTAAATGCATCAGTCGAAATACAAATAAATACACAACCGTTCAAAAGTTTGGGGTCATCCAGACAATTTCGTGTCTTCCATGAAAACTCACTTTTATTTATCAAATGAATTGAAAATTGAATAGAAAATATAGTCAAGACATTGACAAGGTTAGAAATAATGATTAATATTTGAAGTATTAATTTTGTTCTTCAAACTTCAAGCTCAAAGGAAGGCCAGTTGTATAGCTTATATCACCAGCATAACTGTTTTCAGCTGTGCTAACATAATTGCACGGGTTTTCTAATCAGATATTAGTCTTCTAAGGCGATTAGCAAACACAATGTACCATTAGAACACTGGAGTGATAGTTGATGGAAATGGGCCTCGATACACCTATGGAGATATTTCATTAGAAACCAGACGTTTCCACCGAGAATAGTCATTTACCACATTAACAATGTATAGTGTGCATTTTTGATTAATGTTATCTTTATTGAAAAAACAGTGCTTTTCTTTGAAAAATAAAGACATTTCTAAGTGACCCCAAACTTTTGAACGGTAGTGTATATGTTTTATATTTCTGTCAGATACATGAAAGAGTAGGTCAACTTTTTGGAAATCACACAATAGAGCAGTAGTTCTGCACTCTACTAAGTGCACCTTCTAGTTTAATCCTTACAACACCCAAAACCCAAGTTGTGGTTTCACCAACGGGTTCATTTGTGAGGTAATTCTCTGTAGTGTTAGTGACAGAGCTGTTTCTGGTGTTTATACTATACTAAACGAACGGATTGCTGGTTGTAGCATCATATTTAACAGAAATGTGGTAATGATTTCCTTCCAAAATAATTACTATGAGTATCTTTAAGTTTCTTGGTGTTTACCTGCGTCATCGGCACATTTAGAACATTTAAACGACCGACCTTTTGGTGGTGTACAACAATGAATAGTGTAGTTTGGCACATAGTTATAGGTTATATTGTATACATTTTATCTTTACAAATAAAATAAATATAACCATCTGAGTAAGGGCAAGAAACAAAAAACAAGGTCCAAAAAGGGGCACGCAGACAGGGTCAGGAATGCAAAATAATCACGCTAGAGCGCACCACAATGCAACACAGAATTAAAGACGACAATCCAGCAACAGACAAGGGAAAGACTGGCACAATATATGGGGGGGAAACAGGTGTATGGCATGACAGTAACGAGACGAGTGGATGAGGGCAGGTGCAGGGAATTAACCAATCAAGGAGACAGGAGTGGCTGAGGGCAAGTGAAGGGAATGAAACAATCAAGGAGACAGAGGAAACATAGAAGACACAGAACGGAGTCTTACAGCCTCAAAGCTCACTCTTCCACTTCTTTCTTAAGACATGGCCAAGAAATACAATTTAACATAGGTAGACAGTGTTTTATCATTTAAAATGTATGTTGACAGTAACTTGTCCATCTTAATGAAATGTCGGAGGGATTTTTGACCACCAAAACATTGTTTTAATAGCACTAGATCCTGATCCTATCTGGAAACACCAATGCAGCTCCACAAAGTGCTGGTTGGTTCCACGTTAAAGAGAAACACATTCTAGTATCACATTTTCATGAGGTAGTCGATGCGGTCTTTGTGTGGCATTTTAAATCGTAGAGACTTAATGGTGGTAAGGTCGGGCACCAGGATGCAAGGTTAGAAATAGTGCCCCAGGGACAGCACCGAGTTAGAACTTGGCGTTGATCAGATGGGGCTCAGGTTACAACCAGCTGCCCACCCAGATTTGCTGGCAGGTTAAAGTGTCCAAAACCAGATTCCTGCCAACAGTGAGCTCAAACCCAAGCCCTGAGGAGAGTATTGTGTCTCTGGCACAACCTGATCAGCTGCAGCAAAAAGCCTCAATGGAGGGAGCTGAGTGTTCATACTATGCTGAGGTTAGGAAATCCACAAATCAAAGGTACTCCGCCCGTGGAAAGAGATGCCCCATAACATTCTGGAAAATGTGTGTCTGCAAAATCAAATATAAAGTGCTTTGGATATGATCATTATTTCAAGACGCCTAAAGGATAATAAACATGCATCTATTTCTACATTGTGGAATAGTTGAGAATAGAGTGTGTACGGTTTCATTGGTCCTCTTATAGATGCTTGCAGCATTTTACCCAACATTCCTGTAGCTACTGATTTCACAACAGATGTGTGAAAGATTTTATTGAACATGAAGAGTAATATAATGTTCCAAGAAAACACTGACATATTGACCCTGTATATGTGAAAACTAATAACGTGTGTGAGAAATAAACTTGGTGGACCAAGAAGCAAACCATTTCTGATTTTAGACTTCCAGGTTGAGTCTTCCACTAGCTTCTAGTTAATAGAGCTTGAAATTAAACATCAAAACAGCGAGTGAACTGTTTTCTTCTTTCAGGATGTTTTGCCTGCATCTTCACTTTCATTGCCTTCCCCTCCTAATGCAGCAGCTACTCAACAACCCCTGCACCTCTTGTCCTTTGTGGAGATCATTTTAAGCAAATTTCATTAAGTACATTTGTATTTAATTTTGATTCGGGTCAATGAATGGCCTTATGATGGCCCACATGTTGGGCATTGCTCGTTTTGTATTTTTAGCATGATAGCAAGGAGTTGGGGCTCAGGGTCCAGTGTGGAGGGGGTGGGGTGTTGGGTCGACTTTGGAAGTACCCATGACCGTTCAATGAAAGGTCAACATTGCCAGCATCCCAAAGATCCTTTTGTGTGTGAGTGCGTTTGATGAGGACCTTGTGATCTTCATCAGACAGTATGTTTGTGCACTCACGACGGGAGGCCTTCGTGAGGGCCGGTCCCTGCAGGGACTGCTTTTACAGTGTATTAAAGTCCAGTGTGTCTCTCAGTATAGGGATGTTTTTATCCCTGCTAATGGGATGGCTCCATAGCAATGTCGGCCTGGCAGTCGGTTTGCCTGCAACTTTGGTCGAGGTTGAAAAATCAAACAACTGATGGGATGCATTGGCTTACCATTTAGAACAGACATTCATGGTCCTCGGTGAATGCATTCCAGTGTTATTTTAGTTTGTCCAATGTTTATGATAGCTGCAAAACTAATGAGATTACCATCAGCATTAGCTTTACATTTCATAGTATACTTTATTGTATGTACAATTGTGCTTTATTCATCCAATCCAATGGAGATTTATGTGTAGAGCTGATTGTACTGGAATCCTGAGAACGCTAAATTTAAGCTGGGGATTAAATTGCTATCGAGGCATATTATCAGATTGAAAGAGGAGCCGACCCTTAAAGAGGCGTCGCAGCCAACAGTCTGTCTCGAATCCTGTCATCTGGAGATGCTGCTGAGAGTGAACAAGTGTCTTGGGGGTCTGCTGGAATCACTCGAAAACTTTGTTGGAGTTATTTGCGTCTTCCCTGATCCACTTTATTCGCAGCTCATGGTATCAAGTGTTGTACATGTGTGGGTGTATGTGGGTGTCGGGGGAGGATTTGATAGGGAAGTTGAGATTTGGTGCATGTTGGTCTAGTTGGTCGTTGAGGTATGAGAGCAGCTGGTTACTCCACTCTCAGTCAGGAGTCCAACCATTCATTCCCAGTGAGAGCAAAGACAACCAGGTCAATATCCGCCATCATGGCCACAACACTTTATTTGACCCGTGGTTCTCAAAGGAGGGAGTTTTTACTGTTAGTATGGCAGCACAATATTTCTTGTGAAGACTAAGGCCGGCCAAAGAGGGGCCTGTGGGCCAAATTTGGCGCCCGACATACGTTTTTGTTGGCGCTCCAACAAGTTCCAAAAAAAAGTTATATAGTGTTCTTTCTTTGCTCTCGTTAAATGTAATTTAGCAATATCTGAGGTGTGTTTTGATTTCTTCGGGAATTTTAAGAAGCATTTCAGGGACCAAGGAAAATGTTCGAACTTGTGCATTTTAAGATCACTGAGGAGTTGAGATTTATGCCGTTGGCCATATTACAATTTTAGATTTCTTTCCCATATCCCTGCATTTAAAGCTCAGGATTTATCATGTATGTTGATGGCAGAGTATTTGACCTGTTGCATGGTTTACAATACAGCAGTCAGTTTAAAGTGAGAAAAGAAACACGTAGAAAGTTGGCCATAGTTTGACCAGCCGGCATCCACCGGAGAGCACGCTGAACTTGTTCGGGCCATCACATAAATCTCCATGATCAGTAAGAATATTTCCATCTGTCAGTGAAAGGGCCGCTGTGATTATTGGAGAGGAAATTAGCCCGTTTGACTGAGGACATTGAAATGGCCCGATCGACTGAAGGCAGCACCCACGGCCTTTAACTAGTTTGTCTTGTGTCAGACGGTAAATGAGGCAATTAATGGAAGAGCCACATTGCTTGTCCACCCAAATTAAACTCTGCTTTTTAGGGCATTTCCAGAACACTCTGTGTGACTCAATAACAAATTATTTCTTTATGTAATGTGTAATTTTGGTTTTGTGCAAGTGCACTCTTGTAAGTGTGAGGCCCAAGATCTTACAGGATTTCGCCAGATGCTAAAAGTGCCTTGGTGCTCAACTGGCCTTGCAACGGGCACATACATCACTTCTCTTGGTTCACCGAACACATTCATGAAAAAGGTCCTTTTGAAAATAAAATAAAGCAACAAGCCACTTTCACTTTGCGTCATCAACCCTCAGGCCAAGTGTGGGACCCACTGAGACTCCGCAGATTTGTCAACATCAAGCCTCAACTGCCAGTTGATGACCACCTGGCCGGTTCGTAAGCACAGACACATTTATTCTTCAGACCGCAAACATTACCTGGCTGTTTAGAGGCCCAACCTGCAGCTCATGCCAGCATGTTTAAAATCTGACACTGGAGCAGTTCTCTGAGAAGAACCCCTTCTCTTCACATATCTGCGCCACCTTCCAAAAATTAATAAAGACATAAAATCTCCGGGGTGCCTCAACTTGTCCCAACCACCTTGCTCTGGATAACCCAAACTCACAAGACGGGGGCCATCACTCACAAGTGTCATAACTGAGCTTGGGTCAACATGTGTCAACTGAGCATGACACGCTGACCAGAGCTCCAGATCTTTTTCATCACCGCCACTGCTGACACAAGCGGCGAGCCGTCCTCGGGAGAACTGCCATGTTTGATTTATGACTAAGTGATTCTGTTACCTTGACTATGTTTGCAGCATGTATTTACTCTTCTAGTGCTGTTGCTGGACCTGCATCAGAGGGTAGAGTTTTGGAATAGATCAGGAAAGATACTTCAGAGGCTGAGTCAGCCATTACTCACACCTGTTATTTAGTACCGTATTAAATTCGTAATCCTCTGTACCATCACTATACAACATACCAAAATAAATCCATGCATACTTTGTTGATCCTGTCGCCAAAGGACACATACCAATACAGATAGAAAGATGTGTACGTTGACATACATTATGTCACCCTAATATCTACTCGCATTCCGTTTCATTAAGCCATTTTTCATTAAATTAGCTCACTGTAATTGCAGAAGGCAGCTTTCTTTCACATTTCTATCACTGCCGCGTCCGTTTGCGGTGCTTTTCCCTCGTGACATGCAGTGGACAGATGGTGAGCGTGTACAGACGACAAGTCAAGGTTCCCATGTGCCAACTCAGATGTAATTATTCCAGAGACAGACAAGGGGATGAGCTTTATTTTAAGGTGAGAGGCCTTCTCTGAACAAACAGCTGACACAGGCCTTCAGTTGAGTGTGTGTTGTGAACACACGTCTGGAGCGCAGACAGCTCGAACCGCATATCTGTGAATGGCTGAAGGTTGTTATCGCCAAAACAAAGCAGTCATTAACAAGTTCCTCATGTGGTAGACGTCTGTGAACATCTCACCATTTGCTCCATGATGGGACACTTGATAGGGTTAATAACACCGTATTTCTTTATTTTTTTGAGTAGTGCCACAAAAACAACATTTATTAAAAAACTAAACGTAATTAAACTGAAGAAAAAGAACAGCAAATAATAGAAAGCTGCAGCCTCACAGCGAGCTGCCATCTCAACCAACTGAAATGAATAATGAAGCAAACTTAAAATTTTGGGGAACATAGTGAAAGGGGAGAAAGGCAACCGTTTTGCAATGTGCTAAATATTTCTGCTATCTAACGATGCCAGTAAACTCTGATGCAAAAGCAGAAAACATGGCGAGTATTCTAGACCATATTAACCTCGCAGCCCTCATAACCAATACATGGACATTTAATTGAAAAACAGCGAAGAGTTTCTTAAAATTTTCCAATTGCATTTGTTCGACATAAATTAAGTCATCCGTTTGTATTAAGACATGTTGAGGTCTCGTATGAGACCTAACTTGAATAAATACTGCCTTGTCTGCCAGAAGAAGAGGAAAAAAAACCATGATAAATCCAAACGGGAAATCATTAGCAATCCTTCCACAAACACACCACACACCATCCAACTTCCTCAGCCATATTTACGCTATATATTTCCCAGTATTTATTGAAGAGCACAGCATGACAGCATTTAATTTTGTTTAGAAATTGAAATGTCTGCAACTGAGAGACTACTCGGCAAGAAATGGCTAATGCTGGGTGACGAGATGCTGAGCTTCTTTGCGTCTCTGGAGGAGAAGTGGCTTTCTTTTCAATTTCAGGTATTCATGGCCACTGCCATTCACGCTACTTATCAGCAACTACGAAGTCCTGAGCAGCTCCACGACTGGTCCATCAAGCTTTGATTTATTTCACATGCTCGAGGAAGTTTCAGTATCTTTCCTTCACAGCAACAACATTACGATATATATTTCCTTTTTTTACAACCTGTTTTCTTACTGTGAGCCTTCGGAAATAAGAAGGTAGACTGAAGTCAATAGAAGCCAAGTCCTTGAAAGCCCTGTGCTCATGTAACCGTTTTCCTCAGGAGTAGGTAGCAGCGTGTCTCCTATGATTAACTGTGATGATTATGACGTTACCGCATAAAAAACAATATCTGCCGCCCAAGTGAAATGTAATGAAAACATTTATTGAGAGTGGACCCTCTGGGAAGCATATCAATTCATATTATAAAGCTAGTTTAATTTATACCATCTACACGTTAATACTTTCGTCAAGTTATACATGTTGGGCCATATGCTTGTTGCCTTTTTAAGCGGATGTTTTATGATAAAAGCAGTTAGTGTGGTGTCATTTTAGTATAGTTTCTGTCTCCACCATCTCTCTCTCTCCAACTCTTCGCCAAATATCTCTCTTTAGCAGCTAAGTGCTCCACTATGTCGATGTCCGTCTGCCTTCTTTGTGCGGGCAGGTAGCGTGTGGAGGGTTTATTGTTTTGTTTTTTCCACTGGAAATAATTGCAAGCTGGAAATGAGGTTTATGAGTTAGGATTTTGTTCGGAAATTTAGAGAACACCTATTGGTATTTAAACTTGAATAAGTTCGTAATCAAGCGCTACAAGTCTGGTGAAAAGTATCAAATGAAATGTGAATAGTGCATCACAAAAACATATTCATTTCTCCACTGGGAGCTCATTGGTGGGAAGTAAGAGACAGACTGGGCACTTGCCATGGTTTCCTTGAGGATATTTATTATTTTAGACTAACCCAGACAGCACCAAGAGCCATACAAGTGGATCCTTTACGAACAATAGAATGATCATGATAGCAATATCAAAACCGTGTACGGAAACTTGTCTGTAGGGGAAATATGTCAATGTATTTGACATTTTGAATAGGTTATCATTAAAATGTACAAATAATGGAGAATATTTGAAAGATTATAGATCACAGGAAAAACTATAGGCTACTACGTGTATCAGCCGTAACATCGTAACGTAATCTTGAATGAATGAATGAATCATGTGTGATGCAATGTTATGTGTGCATCTTAAATACAGCATTCTTGCTTTCATCTATTCAGCCAAGCTGCTTAATTACATATTTATCACCTTTCCATTCAGATTTTCTTCACAATATATCAGGAAAACCTGGCTGCTGCATCTTAGTTCAGAAACAGAAACACTCCAGACTCATCCTCAACAACCAAGACAGCAGCAAATATCTGGTGCTCCTCCACTGATGAATAAAGGACTTTCAACTGTGTTGTCAGAAACCAACATCTTGCAGCATCCTATTGAGACAAAAGAAAGGCATAAAAACAGCTGGATGAAAGTAGAGCAATATGTAACATCAGAATCAATGTGACAACCGCCGACCACATAAAGGATCAATAAGCAATAACTGAAAGCTGGTCACCCTTGAGGGGTACATTTTGACATTTCTGCAGTGGAAACAAACACAATGTGTAGATGAAATGCCAAGAACAAGATGATCAAACTAGAATGCATCTAACAGTTTACATGAATTCATAAATCAAAAATATTTCAAATGTACAAATATTTTTCCCACACCAATTGCTTTATGGCTCATCTGTTCAGAAACTGTTATTACAAGTTATAAACTTTATGTATAATGTAACCATGTGGGTGCCATACATTGAACACACACTCATACTGCATGGCTCTGAAACGTTGCAGAAGAACCCTTCCGGCATGTGTGATCAAACAAAGACAATGGAGACTAAGCTTTCTCTGACAATGGTTACGTGGGTAACTCGATCTACAGTATTAAAAACAAAATAGGCAAAAAATAATGCAGTTCCTTAATGTAATTCAACCTATTATATATGTTTACATTTTGCTTCAATAGTTCCCTCTTCCAGAGTTGTCCTTTAATAAATAATACTTTCATTTGATGAGGTGGATGACGATGCTTTTCATTATGAGGATGCTTAGAGAAACACAAACTCTCCATGAGATAAGTGAGTCTTAATCGAATGTGCTGATGAAATGGTAATTAATTGAGCAACTGATCCCAGTGTGACCATACTCTCTTAGTTTTTCCATCCACTGGTTTCTTCTGGAGAGCACTGTCCAGCGTCGTCATTAGTTGAACCACTTTATTCCCCGTGTGCAGTGTGCAGTCTCACTTCCAGGAACATGTTTACACTTTCTCCCGCGCTGCTCATTACTTCAGCACGCGCTTCCCGAGGTTTCCGCCTCATCCGGGATGCATGGGGCCTTTGTCTGCACCGTGCAGATGAAAGGTCCGCGGTGGAGCGGCAAAACCGCGAAGAAAACAAATGGATTCTTTCTCTTCTCGCTCACACATTGGAGCAATCTCGAAGACAGCTGTTCCCCTCCCGGGTGTCCCAAAACTCTCTCTCTTGATTTGTCTCTCGCCCTCTTTTACCCTTTCTATCCCATCCACCCTGCTTGTCGCTGATTTACAAAAAAAATATCCAAAAGAAAATGAAAGGGCCCACCAAAGTGGTCCAGAGAAGAAGACATGTTTAACCGAGCCGCTCCTCCTGTTTACTCCTTACTGGTCATACCAACCGCCAGAGGATGCACTCCTGTCACACGGCCTCCAACTGATCAGGGCAGATGACTTTTCAGCACCAACATATTTAACCCACAGTGGGCATGTCTGTGCGTAATGAAGGGGTGTGAAAATAGTACACTGTAGCTGCAGCTTGTGGGTTTGTGCTTAAAGGCGGCGGGCACTCCGATTACTGGCGCTGTCACCAAAGCATGATGCAAGTCCTCTCAGCGTAGACGCTAGTTGCTCAGGCATGAGAGTCAGTCTAAAGCCTGTGTTACAACGTGGGCCAAGGAAGGGCTGTGAAGACTGCAGGATTTTCATTCATCAGTACATATCATATAGGTTATCGCTGCCTCTGTGCCTGCAAATGGAAAAGAAGGCTTGCAGGCATTAAGCAATCCAGTCGTCTGCTGTAAAGAGAGCAGTGTGTCTGCGTAAAGGAAGATGTTCATGTTTAACACACGGTTGAATTCAAGCATCTTGTTAAATCATGATATTGAATATACTTTAAAAAAAAAATCTGTTTTAAATGACACTGTGCATTGAGAAGAGAATAGCTCTAGAAATGATGAACTATTTCAATTGTGACATATTACAAGGCTCCAGCTACCTCAAACAAGCTCACATAGTATTAATGAAGCTTTTAAACTCCAGCACGGCATAACATTTATGCTTTAGTTACATGAGTAAGACAAAGAACCAGGAAAAATCAGGTCACAGTCGGGCTCTGACCTGGCAGCTCACCACAAACCAGCTCACAATTAAATGGAGATGGAGTGAGCCACTTGTACCCTGGAGCTTGGAAAAAGTGCCGGCCTCCTTAGCAAATCCAGAGCGATGCAGGTTTACTAGTCATAAAGACAAGAAAATATTAGGAATCCCAACATGGGATTTATGGTATTTCTTAAGGCAATCTGCACAGCTGAACTTTACATGAAATGTGTAAACACTTACGCAAAGTACCTCTGCAGTTAGTTGGTCTGTGCTAAATTGAAAAGTGCATGGCTTTTCTTTAACTGTGTCTGCCCACCGAGAGCATGACTCATCTGATCCCAAACCCTAAATCCAAACACAGGGTTGGAAAGGGCTGCAATTTGATCTCTTTCTATAAAAATTAAATTAAATAGGCCCACCTGTATATCTTTCTTGACTGTATAAAAACCTCAAGTGTCACGAATGAGGTTTCAGATCCTTCTACAACCCACCGTTCAATGTTAATCATGGGTCACTAAAATCTACCATAACAACTCTACAAGTTATTAATAGGAGGGTTGAAAGTTCAGGGAGCCTGAGTCTGAATTCACAAAGACACGAAAGGCGACTTTACTCGAGAACCGAGAGTCCTTATAGGCTAAGAAAAGGGATGATGATGTTGCAATAGATGACATCTTATGTATTCACAAATGTATACAGTGAATGTAGAATAATCTAGTTATCATACAGGAGTGTGACAAGGAACATGGATGGATTGAATACATCTGACAGATGGTTTCGATATTTCGATAAACTGTTACTTTGCCACTTGCAGATGTCACCTTCACTGGTTCCTTAAAATGTTGCCAATCCCTAACAACCCAGTGACGGGGACAGACCACAGCCTTCAGCCGGGGCTCGTGCACAGAACATCATTTCCACTGTAGCATGTCTAGATTATAGATCAGTGTGTAGGCTGCTGGCTTCTGCAGACAGCCATAGATTCATGATAGCGCAGCAGTACGAGGACTGATGATTGAGGCTTGCTCAGTGCAGTGGAACACTGCAGTGGTCTCAGGAAATACTCCAGCTAATCATTTATTGCAAACATGCTTTGCCTTGAAAAAACAAACTTACACGGACAAAACAATTAGGATTAAATAGGGCAGAATAATTAGCAAATATTCAAGGAGTGTAACACTTTTAACAGCCATGGAGCTGATGTAATGAGGACCTGTACGAACACAGCGTGTGACAGGTGAAAGTCTAGTCTAGTCCA
The DNA here is from genome assembly GCF_029220125.1 of Pseudoliparis swirei. Lineage (NCBI taxonomy): Eukaryota > Metazoa > Chordata > Actinopteri > Perciformes > Liparidae > Pseudoliparis > Pseudoliparis swirei. Next base: position 8,588,506 of record NC_079408.1, read on the forward strand.
TAACTCCGGGACCAGCAGGACTCAGCTGAGAGGAACCTGTTGCCCCTGAGCTGAGCAGAGAGATCAATTTAATGTGACCTCCATTTATGTCTTGCACTCATCAGTTGTGAATTTGGGATTGTCCGTGTTTAGCCAACATCCCCTGTATTTATGCATGCTGTCAACAGCACAGCTACAGGGCCTTAAAAAAAAAAATGTCAACAAATCCGTGCGGATAGATTTTTCAGTCAGGTAATATATCACAAAGTCGACACCCCACCAAGTGCCCTCCCCCCCCCCCCCCCAAGCGTTTGCATATTTATACTGCAGCGAAGAGTGAACCGGATACTTAGCATGGAAAGCTCACGGTCCTTATTCGCTGTAAAAGAAAATGTCAACATTAGATACATTGAAGGAGGAGGAGAAAGACGAGGGATGAACACTGGTCAAAGATGAAGTCATGTGTTTTCCATTAGCTGATTGGTGAATCATGGCTTTCTCTCTTTGGGAGAAGATGTAGTTTTGACTCGGTGTGTTTTTAGACCAGTTGCTTCAAATAGCATCTTGTAGAAGGCCGATGTGTTCCTGTTGGTGCTCGATCTTGACAGCTGAAGAATGTTGCATATGTGTTTAACTGACATTTTGGTACGGTCACTTATTTGCCTTGAAGAAGTGATCTTTAAAAGTGACATTAAAGTTTCTTCCCCATGAAATAAGTGTCCTGAACCATGTGAAAAAGATACTAAATGTTCTCTTTCTCTTTCTTTTCATCCCCTTTGGCTGGAAAACCAACTGCTTGTCTTGGATTGCCTTGAATGACATCAGGTATGTAAAAATCACGTAATACCACTAAGATAGTATCCCGCCTTTCAAATGGTCGTTTATTATGACGATGTTCAGATGTGGAAAATGTTGTGTACTACCATCAGTGAAGCTTAGCAGAGATTTGAGCTTGCATCTTGTTGGGAAAAAAAATATTATTTTAATTAATATATAAAATGCAAATCGGAACATTACCCCACTGGGCTTTAAATTGGTCAGAATACCATGGAACTTAACATTCTTTTCTTATCAGTGTGAAATACCCGTTCTTGTCTTCTCATAGCAGCGATGATGAGTCTAAGTCCCTGTGGAGTTTTTGTGTTCTATATCTCTGTAATTTATATTGCGTAAACCGTTAATTTGCTCCCCAGTTTTCAACCAGAAAACAAACTGAGAGTTCGGTTGCACACCACAGCTCATCTAGTTTGCATCCCCCAACAGTGCAGGAATGTTTTGGTCAATAAAAGCCCAGATATGTGCAACACAGAGATGGCCAGCAGAGTGAGTCTCTGTTATATTAGATCCTGCTCTTTGTGCACATTTCCTTTGCAGTTGTTCACTTTGCAATGCAATAATAACCTAGATTTCTTGTCTAGCACTGAAGGGAAGGGAAAGGGAAAGAAATACTACATTTGTCTGCAAAGACAAAATGAATAATGACCATATTTTGGAGGGGGTTTGCTTTAATGCTGACTAGAGAGGCTATGGGATCAAGTCAAAAGACTTCAAATCCACTGGACTTTATTACTGGATTCTGGCAGCCGGCAAACAACACCAACTGGAGCAATCAAAATATAACCAGTCTGCTTGATATGATATGGTCATTACAGAAGTTCATATGACCCCCACCTTTTGAACCAATCATGTGTGGTAAAACTTTATTTACTTCGAAATATTAAGCATGTTGTGCTGACTGGCTGCTCAAGAAAATAATGAATACAACTTTTTCATACAAAGCAACAACTCATTTGTGTTTGGTTTGAGTAATTAGCAGAGAGCGCTCAGCACAGAGCTGTTATCCTTCCCTCCACACACTCACCATCATGCCTCTTCCCTCTTCCTCGTGTCTTCTGCTCCTCTAAACATTCCCTACCTCATGCTGCCACATCCTTTCCTCTCGTCAATCATCTTTTCTACAATGTCCTCTTTGTCTTTCTTCCTGCTTTCCCATCTGACTTTCATGTCCAATCTCTCTCTATCTCTCCCCCCCCCTGATTACTTGTTTATCTTACCTCTCCCAGTTTCTATCCAGACCTCTTTCTGGTTCATTCCTGGCCTCCTTCCTTATCTGGCCCACTATAAATAATGCCACCTGTTGGGCTGAGGCCTTCATTACGCTCATGTGACAGTAAATCAGTGAGGAGGAGGGCCAGGGAGGGTGCTGTATACAAGCTAAGCAAGTCATGCCACTGGCACTGAAAGCTATGCCTGGCACCCACTGACTGATGCGTTCGCTAGAGAGGCCAGAGGGAGAATAACTGGAGCAATGAGGCCAAGGTTAAAACAAACCCTGATTCTCTGCAGGGAGGAGATTTAAGTTAGAAACCTAAGATGGGTCACGGTGATGAATATTGCCTCGATACCTTGGACACGAAGACCAGCGTGATCTCAGTGTCTTAAGAATGCAGCTATGTACAGTATGTTGTAAACAGGATGAAGTTGCAATCCAATATTGCTTCTCAAAGATCTCCGCAGTCGCGCCGACGCTCTGCTGAGGTAATCGATACGCGCACGGCGCTGAAAGCCGAGGGCACGGTGCAAGGGTGAGAGGGTCGAGCACTTGAAAGCACGCACAGTGGGACGTGATCAGGGTGCGGGTGATGGGGTCAGAGGCCAACTCTCTCAAATAGCCTCGGTGAGTACAACGGGCCATCGGCTCCTTTGGCTTTGAAATGGGAGGCGGCGCTGGCAGCTTTCCCATGCTGGACTGGCTTTGTGCATACCACGGGCCGCCATCAAACACAGTTGTCGTGTCAGGTGTCTTCCCGGGAGAGGTTATTTTTAAGACGATGAGGGAGGGATTCACGCGAGTATTTGACGATCACATGCCGTATTTGATGTACAATCAGCAAATTAGGAGAGTAAAGAGTATGAATATTGATTTGAGCTTGTAGGTATTTCATTCCCGCGGCAACAGCCTAACACAACACACACGTACTGTACACTTGATGAGGATCATTTGTACAATTCATCAGGCATTTAAATGTGACAGCTGTGACTTTGGTGGCTGGTCAATCATTTGAGTTACTAGCTAAGAGGAAGATAAGTGTCTGGTTAATTAGCTACAGCTCCCTTTACAAAAAGAACAAAATGCCAAATGACAGAAAATCACAGTTTTCTAATGATATCTGTGTCGGGGCTCTTTTGTTCATGCTGCTAATTACTGTCTGATATGTCTGCAAGGAACAAAACTGCTTCCCTTTCTCCTTCAAAGGGACACACCATGTCAGCTTGTTTTGTACTCTGAATGAATTAGTCATCAAAAGTCCTTTGGAGAAAAACCGTTAACCTTTAGCTCCATCAATGTTTCATTAGTCTTTCCCTTTTTCCACGGCCTCATGTTCTCCCTTGCTGAAATAAGAGCAGAGCTTACGGAGCTTAATGTAAATAAAAACATAAATGCGGTCATTAGTATTCTCTTTGTCCTCTGAGATGTGTTGTATCGGAAGCAGTTCAGATGAAATTGTTTTAATGAATGTCTCTGAACTACTTGGCTTTATGGATTATTCAGAGAAAAAGAGATCATGCTGCTGATGGTTTACATGCCATAAAATCTCATCAAAATTAAGTGATTCATGGTCTCGTTGCTAAGATCAGATCAGATAAGATTTGCTTTTATTGTCTCCCTTTGGAGAAATTAGTCCTGGGCACTCAAGAAAGTCAACGCCACAACATTAACATTCAAATTGCTTTACTTTCTGTCTTTGTAGACATAAAAAAATCCACGATCACAAAAATGTTAAAGCCTTTTCAAGACGATTAGTTAATGATGTACATTATGCAAACACATAATATAAGATGGCAATCGTAAACACTGCTTGCATCAAGCTTTATCACTCTAAACATTAAGCTGGAGCACACTAACACAGCCGTCATCTCCTGTTGCCAGGACGCCTTTTTCCTCATGAACTCTTGATTAGATCCTGAGACGGGTGACGGCTAAGTGGGCGTTCCCCCTCCCCACAAAGCCCATTCTGCACTATCTGCCTGCCTGTTGTGGCCCTGTCCCACTCCATTAGGAAGGCTGTACCAGCAGGCACAAGCGACCGCTCCACAGAGCAGGAACAGGAGGATGGTCGTCTTCTTCTTCTTCCTCTTCTCTTTGTCGAGCAAAGACTTGTTGGGCTATATATGTCAGGCCGACAGACTGCAGCTGGCTGTGCCTCGGCTCATCTAATCACAACCCGGCTCACCCAGCTTCAGCACAGGCATGTCCTTATTTCCTATCGGGCTTCCCTCCATGCCTGAAACCACTTATAGTTGACACATGACAGGGTAATATGGGTGAAGTTGGAGTCATTAATTCTGGCATTGTCAGCACCCACACAACAAGCTAAGCCTGTTGAAACCAGTGGAGAAATGGTGCCAGTTCTAGAAAATCAGTAATAGCTGTTGTAGTTTTAAGTTCTCCTTGTGAAAGTTTTTACAAAGTCCCAAAAATTACAGCATATAGCAAGAGTATAGTGCTATTTCTACATTTAGAACCGTCAAGGGAATGACTAGTGTCTGTATTAATACAAACTATTTGGCCATTCAGAAGGACTTTGAATGGAGAACATAACAGGTTGAGGTTCTGTATAGCTGCACTGGATTTGATTGATTTGCAGTTCATCCGATTGCATTCTTACCTGCTTTGTCCAATTCAAGGGTTGCTATAGTTTTGATGTTGCCGCCATGTTTTGGTCAAATGAAACTAAAGCTAAATATTATTATAATTTTTATTTATTTGTTTATTCTGGTTTATGTATGTTTATTATATTTATTTGTATATTATCATATTAATTAATTTTTTAATTTATTTTTTTTTTTTTTTCAAAAAATAGATGTCTTTATTTCCTTTTTGTAGAATACATTATTGTTCCAAGTAGTATTCTCAATTTTTGTTTTGACATAAGTGACCATGTACTTCATTGCTAAAGAAGCCATGGAGTGAACATATTGCATAATACAAATAAAGCCAGAACCTATAGCCGATACCAGGGTCCAAGGACAGAGGATCTTGTTATCCTGCTACGGATTGTAAGCAGATTTTGAATGGAAAATGGAATTTGAGTTCATGTCATAGCAAGACTTCATCTCTTCTTTCTCTCAACTCGCAGATTAGTACAAACAACGAAATGCTCAGGAGGTTCCCCCACTCAGTTAATTTCAAAGGAAAGACCTTTGGTGTCTTCCTTCAGAAAGTCTTGTTCAACGTGTCTCTTAAAGAACACAATGTGGTCAAAAAAGGTTAAAAATAAATGTTTTTGCTCGGTATTCTTTTTCTCTTCCTCGTTATCTTGGGTATGCTCTGACTCATTAGCAGTGACACAATTTGCCAGCGACGGGCAGTCATGCAGACGGGCAAAGGTTCAAACCGACGGGCTTTGTCACCTCACATTAATCCAGCTGAAGATAATTAGAACGAATACGCCGCCAAACATTCCTAATGGTTGGAATGCTCATCTTGATGAGATGAAGGTCTTGCTTGCTTTCCCTTATTGTTGTGATTGAAGCCTGTACAGAAAGATCCTATAGCATTTAATGAAATATCCCTGGCAACAACACGGGAGGCAGGGAAATAACTGTGGTTCAGTAATCGACAAGATTAATGAACGGACCTTACAGTGAATCCCCAGTCAGTAATCATAATAATATACAATAATACTGTTCTGTAAGTTATAGGGTGGGCCATGTGGTGGAACTCAGAGCACTTTAAACCAACAACGAAACCCAAGAGTGAAAATACGTAAATTAGCTGTGTTTAAATGTAGTGCAAACTGGTCATTTTGCAATAGTTTGGAAACCATTCACACTTTTCTGTGAAAGATGCACTCCCCCATGTCCCGCTGTCTGTTTAAGGGCACAGATCACACAGTGTTCTCATCTAGCACTATTCAAACTCCCCCCCCGTCTCCAAAACATTGAAACATTACAACGGCCATCGATGTTTAAAAACAAGGTACAGTGTCACCAATGCTAACTTTTTGCTTTCAGCACAGGCCTGTCAGCATGTTTGTGTGTTTTTAAAAACAATCCCCTAAAGTTTGAGGATGGTGTATCTTGCCGGGGTCTGTTCTTGACTGATATACGCTGACTAATATTTTAATTAATAATTATGTCTTTCATTAAATTGAAGACGTCTTCATATCTCGTGGTCAGTTAATTGCATTTTGAATAAACTGCTCATTAGAACGAGCAGTCACGGTTCTGTTAACAGCGAGACGCTCCGACATTAAATGTCTCCCAAGAATGTTGTTTTGGTGAAACGTCCCCTTCTAATTGACTTGAATTATTCCCACAATGCAATGAAGGTCAAACATTTCCGTCTTGTGAAGCTGCTTTATGGATACTTGCATGTTGTACTTTTTTATGCTCTCAACGACAACTATGGAGAAGATAATGGAACCATTATATATACTGGTGTACATGATTACTGGAAGAATTGTGAATCATCATCACCCTACTCAGCCTATCATTTGGGGTTCCTGAACATTGGGTGATGTATAATCAGTGGTGGGGAGCCAGTACAGTGGGGTGCCGTCGACAACCCCATGTGATTCATTAAATGATATTGGTGACCCAAAGAGGTTTTGGGAAGGAAACCAAAACCGCAGGCATTCCCACCACCCATTCCCACCATCCATTCCCGCTTGGAGATGAGAAAGCAAGTACTCATGCTGGAGACACGCTTCAGTGGCTTTCACAACTTCGTTTTCACCCTCTGTGCCGACAACGTGCTAAAATCCATTGCGCAAAAAAAACCCTGGAGCTTCCGACTGACATATATCCAGAGAAATCAAAAGCCAAAGATCTGTCTAATAACTCTAATAAGACAGTGAGAACCATATTTGTCTTCTATCCAGGATTAAGTTTGTACTTTTCACGGACCTTTCAGAAGTAGAGCCTGCATCAGACCCTGAAAACCCCCACCAGCAAAGTGTCAAAGCTGCTACCCGTCCCAGACTTTAATCTAGTCGTAACCCAATCCCTGCGCAGGTTTTTTGTGTGTGTGTACAAACGAGCCCTCTCAGTCACTTCAGCCCTGGAGCTTGCGGTCTGCATACCGCCTGTCGCAGACACAAGCTGTCTAAATAAATGCTTGCCGTTGCCTCTTTATTCTGGTGGCAGCTTATGTTCGGGCGGCCTCTGGCGCTTTCGTGCCAACATCCGCGCTGCACACATGCTGGTGAACACCCGCAGACCAAAACAGTGGCATGCTACCAGGCTAACACATACACAGCACACAGCAGACGCCAGCTGGGGACCTGTTAACAGCCAAACAGCATTGGTCTGTCAGTGAACAGCTTCACGCTGCCTGTTCATTCTTGTGTTGAGCTGCATCGCCTGCAGTCGCGTAAGACTTTCATTTGGCACTCATGGTTGCCATCACATGTGCGACGTGTCAAAGCCAGACACCATAGCCGTGTGCATTCTACTCGGGCTATACGATTAGACTGGCGGCCCAGTCCTCCAAGTCTGCAGACGGCATCTGCTCGGCTCCACGAGGGCTAAATTGTTCCCATCGTCTGTTAATGAACAATCAGATTTTAGTTTGTTGAACAGAATTTATTTTGGGGTTCGGAAATTAATTAAACCTGATCACTCTTTTGAATGCTGCTGGGTCAAAGGATAAGGCTTCATTCATTCAAAGCTGCGTCGTTGTTCTGAGCCCAGATATCTTAGATGTATTTCCGATGAACTTTAGTTGCCTGCCTGCAAATCAATCCTCTCTTTGCCTAATAATCTCCTTCACACTTTCTCCTGTGTGGTCCGGTCCCTCTTGGAACATCCCAGAGACTCCACCCCTCTACCAAATGCCAACACATGTCAAAGAAGCAAAAGGCTTGTGACAGGAAATTATCTAATTTCATCAGCAATAATTGTACTGTTTTCAAGAAGAGAGGAAACTTCATCCCATTCATAATGAAATAATGATGGGGGGAAAAACAGGCAAACTGATCCATCGAAGAGACACTGGATGTGATTTTTTACAGATGTTCAGGAGGTGAATTGATGATACTCTTCTTGAATTTTCATCCTTAAAAGTACAGGAAACTGGCTTGTAATCATTGCTTGGTTAAAGCCACTTTATAAAAATGATTTCCCCTGATAACGTCAGGTGAAAAATCGACCTCAAGATGTGACATGTGACTGGTGGAAGGATGTATAGTATATTACAATGACTTAGGAGCAGTCTTCGGTGACTTGACAATATGATTTAACATTTTCTTTATTGCATCCCTCTATAAAGCAGTTAGCTCTGTAGCGGTCAATATATTTTTCAACACCTCTTGAAAATTATGGAAAAATAATGAACTTCTTGTGTTTGGCTCCAACTTTGACCAAACACAAGACTATTAGGGCCTGTGTCCCTCAACACAGTTTTTCACAGCTTTGGTTGTGTCTGGCCGCTGGTTGACGGACTATCTGCCGAGATGTGGGCGAGAAAACATGTTGGCGACTCCCATCGTTTTGTTTAGAGTCAGGTCAACTTTATAATCCCACACGGGGAAAAGTGTTTGGTCCAGCGCTCCAAAGAAGACGACAACTAAGTCCACAATAAGATCACAGCATACTCAGAATAAAACACACTTGATCACGTCTTGTTGGCAGGCTACAGTGTCTCCGCTGTGATTGAGTAGCTGGGTAATAAATGACAAGGACGAGTGAAAGTTTAATATTTTTCTCTTAGTGACCAAAAACAAACGGCAAACATGCAGGGGTCAGCGCAGGATCACCTTCAGCGCCTCGTAACGCTGCTGGCAGTCATAGCAAAGTGTAAATACCCATTTATGAAAATGTGCCGGCCACAGAAAAAGAACCAACATTGTTGGTCGTATATGTGTCAGTTCAGGCTTTCTCTGTTTAAACATTGTGTCTTTTACCTGGTCAGCATGGATGGAGCATATGGAGGATAAGACTTTCTGTGGAACCTTAAGAGTGTGTAATTCTTTTATTATCCTGCAAAAAGAGCTCCAGCAAGTGTGTTGATTTTGAATCTCCAACATCCCCCCCGCCTCTGTCAAGCGAGAGAAAGAGCCAACGTTTTGGTGAATCAAAAGCACACATTGACCCGGTTCCATCGCTTGTCATCGAGTCTCATTAAAGGCTTGGGTTTTGAGGCCACAAGCATGTGGATTTAAAAATAGGACTCTAAATTGCCTTGTTGTATCCCCATTTGGCTTGTTTATTTATTTAGTGTGCATGATGCAAAAGCATTTTCTTGGTAGCCTTTTGTTCATTACATTTGTTTGCACATTATTGCACATCGGTTCAAATACCTTGATGAATCAAACCCAGATGTTGGGGTTTGAATGCCAGAGGTAGGCCTTGGCACGCCGTGCCCTGGCCACCCCTCGGCTCAAATAAACTTTGAGCATGTAAATTATTTCTGCCTCTGTGGCCAGAGTCAACAGCCACGCGGTGCACTGTCCAGCAATTACATATTTCAAAATTAATTTTATTACAAATCTTGACAGGAAAAAATGAAATAGTAATGGTGCTGAGTTTTAAATGTGGCTTCAAATGACTTTCTACCAGCAGTCGCTTCAAAAACTGACCCAACCCCATGACGACAACGTTTCAACAAGCCACATTAGAAGGCGCACATATCTTTTTATGACAATCATTGCCATGACATCACCACAAGATCCAACAAGCTTCAGTGATACCGCAAGTATCAGAGATGGAAACTTGGATCCATCTTTACTCTCTCTCTCTCACACACGTGTGGCTAATGTCTTTGGTGTGCATCGTAGAACAAATACAAAGGAGAATTGTTTTTCTTCCCTTATTGTACTTATGGAAAGTGCATACTCTATTATACATGAAGAAAGCAAAGTCATACAGTTTAAAAAAGCCACACACTGGGACTATTAGTGTGTCCTCAAGTGCATGGTGGAAATCCCAAAGCTGATAAGCTTTTGCTTTTCTGCATCACTGAGGTTTCACATTAAAGTTGAAACATTTTCAACCCGAGGGGAGAAAAGCTGTTTTGATTTGTGTATTCCATCGATTTTGTACACACAGCCCCTTCCTTAGACTTAAAATGTTGAAGGTGGAAGTATTCACCCGAGAACTGCTGAACCTGCTTTGCAAACCATATTGGAGATCTGAGTTTGGATTTTTAGCTGCTTGCTGCCACCTCCCAGTGCATATCTTTTTATGCATCAGCAGTCTGATTTAAAAAGGGTCAATGCTGGCTAGCTCAAACACATTTCCCCATCCCTGCTCGCCTGTCAAATCTCAGCGGCATTTTATTCAGCTCAGCATTTCTTCTTTTAGAAAACTGTACATAAAGTGCCCATAACTGTTTTCATAAGTATTCAACTATAGACTGCTGCCGGACATGCATGCAAGAGACATATTAGATATACGACAGCATCCTTGGTACATGGCTTTATGGACTTACAGACTTACAGATTTATTGCAATTGCATGCACCAGGCATAGGCTGAATGTGAGAATAATTATTGCAGCCTGTCCAGGGGTCACAAAGGTCACCACAGAGTGATTTAAGGGTTACGTACCAGGTTTGGTACGTAACCCATCAGGTTAACAATAGCCCACTTATTTGGTAATTGTAGGTAAGTGTAACCTGCAAACAATGCAAGGTCAAAGTCCAAAGAGTAGGAATGCACAGTTGGCTGCTTGGTGTAGTCACAGTTTACAGTTTGTCAAAGTCATGTTGACTTTCATCATTTGAAGGACAGTGTGTGTGTTTGTATGATATTTGTGATTTAAATTTGTATAATTAATCGGTGAAGTAATTACACTTTTAATACCTTTTTAAAAAAGACAATAATTAGGTTGTCAGATGAAGTGTAAAATGATCTGGCAACCGAGCTAACCAAGAAAAATACAATATTTATTTTTGTCAGCAGGCAAGTTTTTTTGGGGTCTGTTTCTTCCTGGGTTGGTTCAATTCAGATTATTTTGTATAGCCCAAAATCACAAGTAAAAATTTGCCTCAAAGGGCTTTACAATCTGTACACACACGACATCCTTGTCTCAGGACCTCACATTGGATCAGGAAAAACTCTCCCAAAAAACCTAGAAAACCCTTTCACAGGGAAAAAAGGGAAGAAACCTTCAGGAGAGCAACAGAGGAGGATCCCTCAATATGGCAATATGGTACTACAAGCTCCTTAGGATATGAAAGTGCATCACTAATTAGACTTTTTAGGTGAGGAGAAGAATTTGATTCTTGATTTTACAGAGAGCCACTGCTGAGCAGCGAATACAGGAGTAATGTGATCTCTTTTCTTAGTTTTTGTTTGTACACGTGCTGCAGCATTCTGGATTAACTGGAGAGATTTATGAGACTTATTAGAGCAGCCTGATAATAAGGAACTGCAGTAATATAGTCTAGAAATAACAAACGCGTGAACCCGTTTTTCTGCATGCTTTGAAACAGGATGTGGCTGATATTTAAAATGTTACGTAGATGAAAATTTGCGGTCCTTAAGATTTGTTTTACGTGAGAGTTTAAGGACAAGTCCTGTTCAAAGAAAACTCAGAGATTCTTTACGGTTGTATTGGATGCCAAGGCAATGTCATCTGCAAAAATTATATCATTAGATAATTGATTTTTGAGGTGTTCAGGGCCAAGTAAAATAACTTCAGTTTTTTCTGAGTTTAACATCAGGAAGTTGCAGGTCGTCCAGCTTTTTATTTCTCTAATGGTTGAAGTTTAACGAGCTGGTTGGTTTCTTCTGGCTTTATGTATAGATATAGTTCAGTGTCATCTGCATAACAATAAAAGTTTATGGAATGTTTCCTGATAATATGGCCCAAAGGAAGCATATATAAGGTAAATAAAATTGGTCCAAGCACAGAACCTTGTGGAACTCCGTGACTTACGTTGGTGATCATCGAGGCTTTATCGTTTACAAATACAAATTGAGATCGATCTGATGAATAGGATTTAACCAGCTTAGTGTGGTACCTTTAATGCCAATCGACTGATCTAGTCTATAGTCAATGGTGTCGAATGCAGCCCTAAGGTTTAAAAAAACAAGTACAGAGATGAGTCCGTCATCTGATGCAAGGTCATTAGTGATTTTCACCACTGCTGTCATTGTGCTTCCAGGTAATTGGGTAAACTGAGAATAATATAATATGCACAGTGATAATAAACATACAAAGCTCATTTTACTATTATGCATTATCTGTATAGTACACATCCAGAACTTGATTTAATTTATGATGCATTCCGTCCCTCCCGTGGTGATGAGGTGACTTCTTATGCAACATGCTGGATTACTTATGGATTTGCAAATCCCCAATAAACATTTGGAATATTCCACAAGGGCTCATTTGGTCCCAGTTATCGTTTGTACAGACAGATACATTGACGTTTCCTCTCACTTGTCCATACATAGTTACTCAAGACTATTACCATACCAATCTGCAAACTACCCTGAACCCAGGAACTGAATGCTCAAGGGCAATCTGCACTTCAGCAGACCTGCCTGTCGATAATTTCCCAATTCCCTTCTCACTTTGCAAAGCAAACACAGGTCAGCTGTCCAATTAACTACTACAGTTCCCTGAGTGTTATTGGTGTGTGAGTAAATGATGGCTACAATTATTCAGTTCACTTCAGTACAACTTTGCACTGCAATACAATTTGTTCTTTGGTGCAATTACCACTTTGTAGCAGTGAGGAAATGTTAATGTTTTGCACAATTGACCTTGTTTGGGTTCACGTGTCTGGGTCCAAATGTGTTTGTAGAAGCTTTAATATACCCTTTGAAGGAATGAATAAGGTATAGCCTCCAGAAATCGCTGCTTTGTTCAAAACATTTAATGTTGCCCAATGTGAATTCAACAGATATGTGGTCTCATCTTATTATTTTGCAGCTCTTGCCATTACCAGCTCCATAAAACAAGCTACATTGTGTGTAACAAACTAAAATGGTTTGTTTTGAATTAAACAAAAAGTGGCTGTAAAAAGCTCCTTTTTACACTAACTCAGAATAACAATGTGCCACTGTACAAAGGTTAAGTGGTATGTGGGAATGGGGTACTTGGTGCCTCTTAGCAGTGATTTTCTAAGTCATGTTTTTTGTCTATTCTCAGTTCAATGTGAGAAAAGCTGATGGTACAGTTTTAAGGGGCAGGTGAAGTGGAATTACCGGAGTAGCTCATTAGGAAAAGGAAAAGTAAGAGGCAACAGGAGGTTGTAATTAGGAAATGAGTTTGCTTTTCATGGGGAAATGGTAATTAATGTGGTGCTTTATCAGACCTGTTTCCTCTGTCTGCTGTCTGTAGTGCTCGGTCCAGATTTATAGGCCAACTGCTTTTCTCCCTCTCTGTCTCCCCCTGTCTCTCCCCCTTTAGTCAGATACAGACACACAAACACAAAGTCATCCACGTTGTTGTGTCGTAGGCGACCTCACCATGCTCAGCCTGTTCTCATTCAGTGTTTGTACATATGACTAAAAATAAGTAATGCACTGTTACTCTAATGTATGTCACATTTTTGTCAGCCAGGATGTGCAGGACTGCCACTAAGAAGGCAGGTGGAGTATAAAGATTGACAACGTCTCCATGGAGACGAAGTCAGGTTGATGGATGGATCAAACGGTAGTGAATAGTGAGCCAAGTTAACATCAATCAATCTTTTTCATGAACTTAAACTTGTCTTTTTGACCTAAAGCTAAGTTCCGATGAGGACAGAAGTCCCTGACACCTTCAACACTGACACTAGAGGGTTTCTTAGAGCGACGTTGGTCGGGAGTCATGTGTGAATCTTGTGACACATCATTTAAATACCTACTAACTGCCCATGTAAGTAACATAATCATTTTGCGAAATAAACAATGTGGGCTGTTTGTTGAAACCTTTTATGATTAGGACTCTTTAAGAATTAAGTATTTTTGACACAAATCTCAGGCTTAAAAAAATCTCTCAATTTGCCAGAATTGGAAAATAACTGTTGTGTTGCATTCAAGCTGACATCCTCCTCTTGTCTTCTGTATATCCTCTTTTTTCCTCATTTCCATCATTCACTCATCCATCTTGTGTCATCAGCAGTGTCTTCCTCTCAGCAGAAGGCCTCACTTATCATCTCTGACCAATCAGCATCTTGTCTTATTTACATAACGTCAATAACAGTTTTGGGGATTGCTCCACTTTCAGTACGTCGTTTTTTAAAGCATCTGGTTTCTGAAAAGTCAGAATAAAAAAGTACACTTCTAAATGCCAAAACCTCTTTATTTTTATCAAAGCAAATCTGTAATTTGAAGCATAAGCATAGCTTTGAACAAAGACAACTATGTTCTCTGCTACTGTACCGACTTTCCAATCATCACTGTTGAAGACTCATTTCCTCTTATTTTTCTGAATTCGTAATTTTGATGAAAGGCAGGTCCAAATGTGGGAGAACGTCTTTGGTGGTTTTCCCTCACTGTAATTGATACACATTCATATGCCTGGATTTAATCAAGCTTGCAATATCAATGTTAACACAACAGTACTAATTAGTTTCCTGTACAGTAGGCAGAATAGCCATAATCTTTGCTGGCGATCGACATTTCCCAGACATTATATAAGTGATGTCAAAGCTAATATACAGCGACGACTAAAATTCACTGACAACGGTGTCAGCCATGTTTCTGTTCTTTTAAAAATATTTTAAAACATGAAAAACAGTCGCAGTTGTTGAAGCGGCAGAAAATGGATGGTGGTTTATTTATGGTTAACATGGCTAAATACTGTTCATGTGATATGTTTTTTGACCTTAAGCCCAGGCACATGTTCGTTTGAACTTACAAATGATGGAACAGTAAATACTGTTCTACAATATTGGCCATACTGCATAGGTTTGATTACCTTTTCCATGTTCACTGTCATCGTTGGTTTCCATATCATATTCGACCTGTACACGAGTCTGAGTCTCACGCAGCATTCTCTACTCTCTGTATCATAAACATGTATCCAACTCACCCTTTGCTCTGAGGTAGTCTATGCACGCTGTGAATGCTCTGCCAACGCTCCCGATGCTTGTAGAGCATTCATAGCTCAGCTCCCTCATCCTCCACGAGACAGCTCAGTGGAGAAAGCGAGCGTTTGTGCCAGGCTTCCTGCTGCTGCATGGATTCTGCAACTCTACTCTCAACTGTCACAATCAACTTGGCCACAAATGCCACTTCAAGGTGGAGGCTGGTGTTCTATTGGCTGCCTTTGGACTGCGGTGACTAGATCTAAAGGATATATTCCACTGAAATGCCAAGGAAGTGCCACTACTTCAACAAACATAGCGATGGCCAAAGCAAGTTCATTGAAAAAAGTTCAAATCAAAGCTCTTTACACAAAACATCAATGGCAGTCAAAGTGTAAAAGATGCACGTCTAGAGGGACATTCAACATATTTACATATTCAATTCAGTTTATTTCGCATAGCCCAACATCACAAATTTGCCTCAGAGGGCTTTACAATCTGTACACATATGACATCGCTGTCCCAGGAACTCTCATTGGATAAGGAAAAACGACATACATATGTAAGTAAGAGCCAGGGATCAATGTGCCAACACTGCGATTAGTTGTGTTACTTCTCGTGTCAGTGTCTGCTAGCTGCTGTAAGTTGTTTGGCCATTATGCTGCTTCATGATGTATGTTTCCATAGTGGGTAAATATGCATTTGTGTTTGTACTTTAATGTTTGTAGTTTTTCATATTGTGGTGATGTTGCTGTAGTTTAGGAGGGGATATTTCATATTGGTGCACTATATTCTGGTTTCTTGTTGATAGTAATCTTGTATATTTATAGATGTAAACATATCTTTTCTTCTGTACACAGCCATCCTACATTGTATTTTGCATACATTGTTATTTGCATACTGGCTTCATGGGAAAAACAGTCACACCATAGGATTTAGTTACAGTAAAATGTTAAACACACTTCATATTTTGTGAAATACTATACAAATATGTCTCAAAATGCTTTCATGTGGCAACTTTCTTCACTCAATTTCCTTATTAGGAAAAAAAAACATGTTTGCCCCAGGCTATGGGTGTTTTTGATTTAAGCATGCATAGTTAAATAATTATGTACAGCATTGATCACATTTTATAGCCTACTGCTGCATATTAGATGGGTTGCTGGGCTTAAATATGTGCATCATGGTTGATAAGATTAAACATTCCCCCCAGCAAAATTGTTTAGTCGGTTTACAGCCTCATGGCTCGTGCCTGGTCAACATATTCTACACTTCACAGAGTTCATACTATTTGGTGTGTTTTTTTCTGCAGGAAGTAACAAGGTCAGAGTGGCAAATATCAACTCTGTACTCACCCAAACTGAAATATTCAAACAATTTTCAAAATATACACAAAACAAGAAAATCCATCTTAATAAGCCTTGCCCCATGTGTGCTGTTTCATTGAAGAAGACCACTTAGTCCATGTATTGGGGGAAAAGAGAAAATGAAATGACCTTTATTGTGCTCTGGAGGGGGCATTCATAGCTACTTCATCTTCAAATTCATTGCCGTCAACGGTATAATGTAAAGTCTCGGTCTAATGTCATCTTAAGTTTGTCTCTTGCGTTGCATTGGAAAGGATGGATGTTTTGACATGTTATTACCTCGCCTGGGAAAGATCATGCCTTATCTCTGCTAAAGTCTAAGACAGAATACAGCAATTACCCTGGAGAATTGAAATGTCAAGGCAAGTTTAGCATTTCCAGCAATAGAAATTGGACTTCCAAACTTTGATAAAGTAAGATATTGAAGTCCACATTCTCCTGTGAAGATGTGGCATTCAATTATATTCCCGCGTTAAGAAACCCCTTACTCATAAATGAACATGTTTCGATGCGATTTATTTCTTGGTGAACCCAGAATTGTGGCTTATATTACAGGCTATGTCATATAATTGCAATTCATGGGAATGCTTCTGAATGACCTGATGCTACTTAAATGACTGAAGGTTAGTAGTTAGTGAGTAAAATTCTGTCAACTTCCTTTTAATTAGTAATTAAACGTCGGTTCTGGTTGGTGAAAGGGGCTAAGAGACTGGGGCTTCATTTATTTCGAAGATATTTGGTCTCATAGAAAACTTTTTCTTGACATTTTAGTGGGTCAGCTATAATTACGATAGTAGCTTGAGCAAGTCATTCCATTGAAATGGCCTATAGTTCAGGAACTGTCTGTTTGAGAATAAAGATACTTAATATTGTATTAGGTTGGGGGGTGATCGTAGGAACATGAGATGTGAGAAATGAAAAAGAAAATATCCGACATATATGTGAACATTTTGATGAAGCCAGAGGTTTTGCAAGAACCCAGAAAATGAGCATGAGTGAAGATTATCATCTCATTCGTTTGTTTGCTCACCCTCTCCCTCTGAGGGATTTGAGACCAAGTCAAAACCCTTTTTGTTTGCATGCAGCTGTCACCACCCTGCCAAAGACTGTGAGAAAAAAAGTGTGATAAAACAAAGAGTGGTAAAGTCAAAACAGCCTGTGACCTTGTCTGGAGCATCGAACCTCTCTCCAGGTCTCCGGTGTTCTGCACCATGGGAAGCACCTGTCTCCCCAACTTCCTCTAAATTCACTCAGGACATCACCCACTGCTGTTAAATTACCCTTAAAGGAGTCTTTAAACGTCGTCCAGAAGCAAGGCCCTTGGAGATGTTTCTGTCTATCCATTTGGCATACGCTGAACCATTAGAGGACAAGACAGGAACAAAGCATAGGGGGAACATTTAGAGGGTAAAGGGAAATGTCTCTGGTGGGGGATCTCAGCTGTCTGACATCTGCTTTCATGAATGTGTCAGAAGAGGGCTTTCTGACTGAAACGGGACATTCAGAAAGAGTCAAATATATTTCCACTGAAATCCTTTAATATTTTAGATTTTAGAATATTATATATTCCTACTTTGTTTGAGACAGAGAACAAGAGGAGCGTTCCCAAGAGGTCGCCAGTCTGCATTGATAAAAGGCAGATCCACTCACATCCTCTCCTGTCTCTGCACGTTGACTCCACAACCCCGCTCCCTGTCATTTGGGTGAACATTGAGTAAAGACAGGTTGCTCAGGTTGGAGACTCATGTCGAGCTCTGAATTCCCACAGCATTCTTCTAGGCCCACTTTTCCTTTGCATCATATGCCTGGCACAGGCACAACCTCCATCAGGGCTCATGATCCAACCCCAGCTCACCCACTTCACAAATCACACAACAACAACGGGTGAAGGGGCTTTTTATGCCGGGGGTGTACTCTTACCCTCTGTGGTAAAGCTTCACATGTGTAATGTCTTCTGGCAACGTCACACCCATGCCCTACGTCTTGTAATGTGACGGTGTAACTACTGAGCTGTTTACTCATTGTACAACAACGCTGAACAATTGCACTATTGTGTGCTCTTAAATAGCTTTCACAGTTCCCCGGCTGAAAAGCAGGCTACAGGCAGACTTTTAGGAGTAAATTTATCACTGTGTCGGAGAAACCATAGAGCTGCCTTTGCATTAAACATCTCTGTGTTTGCATTGGGCTTGTCTGTGTTATCCATCAGGACGTTTGGGAACAGCCACGGTTTGCTATTCGAAAGCAATAGTTCAACCTTCTTGCTTTCCCGACAACAGTTAGATGAAAAGATCGATGCCATTCTCATACCTACACTTTAAACACATTTAATTTTGCAGTCACAAATTATGATATTTTTCCATTTTCATAATAACAGGCATATATGTAAAATTACAGCAGTTATCGCTATTTTAATTTCAAATATTACAAGGTGTAATTTTCAGGTTATGTGGCATGTGTACATGAAGGCATGTGTACTTTTACATTCAAATTGTATAAGACGACATGTACACTGTAAAAAAATGTGTATATCTGTATAATATTACATCCAGAAGCCGGTTAGCTTAGCCTGAAATAGGGGTAAACCGCTGCTGCGACTGTCTGAGAGAACGGAATTGATCTTTTTCCCTATCGCTGTGCGAGAAAGCATAATAACAAATTTCTATAAAACGTAACATTTTATTTTTAAAAACACAGTATTGTTAAAATGGTTTTACTAATAATGTAGCCACTTGTGTCTTATCACAGGTTTGGTGAAAAGCATTCAAAGTACTTACAGTAACGCACAGAACAATGAGGTGAACCTTGGCAAAGTCCAACAAGAGACACTTATTAGCCCGGTCCCAGTCCGGTCCTGCCCATAAAGGCCCATTCAATCAAAGATATGTGGAAACCGTTGTTGCAGGATTATTGTAGTGTGGCTGTAAATAGTGTGTAAGGCTCATTATCAAAGGGGCCACTCTGGCAGAGCTTTGGCACAGGGGAGCCCAACAAGCCTGGGTCTCACCATCTGTAACTGGGGTATGGGGGTGGGGGTGGTGGGGCTTTCACTGTGTACATGCATGAGAGTACTTTTCTCTCGGGCTAAGGCCAAAGCGCAACAAAGTTTCCCAAGCTTTATTGGAAATGGTAAAACCTTTGAATATAGTAGATCGAGCTGCAGGGGGAAGCGATAGCAGTTATGCAGCCGAACGAGGAATACAAAAGATCTGCAGGAGTGAGAATTCACGACTAGTTTCTCCCAGTCTGGTGTATATATTTGATGCATTGTGCCATTTAAGCCATATGCTGTGATATGTGTATGAAGTTTGATGCAAATTACCATTATTGTCTCTTATTTCTAGACAATAACAAAACAAATGCCTGTTTATTGGTATGTCTGGTTGCTTCAAAACTCATAAAATCGGTGTTCATTTGTATCCTGATGAAAAAAATGTGTGTAAATTCATGCATCTCTGTCACTCAGCTCATTTCCATAAATAATCAAATATCCAGTGGAAAAAATAGCATTGCCTTTTTTTGGAGAGAAACCAGTGTGACACTAACTTTCAGGGTTGGCCAAAAAAAAAATATTGTCAACATCAATGTAGCCGGGACAACTAACACATCTATTTTACAGTGAACGGACAGCTATGTTAGCCCCAACATTATTTTTGCTGTTACATTGTTTATAACCTGTGTTTGCCTCTGACCTTTTTTTCTACTGTAACGTTAGTGTCCCCCCTGCCCCCCAACTTCTTTTCAAAGGCTTACTTTAGAAACCAAGGAGAACGCAATTTCCTGTAATTACATCACTTCAGCTACACTGTGCCCTAGTGTATGCTGTGCATCATAACATAGACCAAACTAATCAATGATGAAATTGATATGATATTTTATTCATGCACTGGCTATCATAATGGGTTCTGGCCACAGCTGCGGCTGCAGAAAGGGTGAACATGGAGATAACTCTCGTGTGCTCATGCTGTCTGCGGGTGAGAAGGGCAATCACAGACTCCCTCCTCAAGTGCAGCAATCTGAATATTTTCCTGAGAGATTTCAAATTCAACACTTGGGCCCTCTCTTGTGATTATCTGTTGTAAAGATGTGTTGATCAGAACAATGACAATATTAGAGTTTGAGACACGGAGACATTTGTGTGCATTTGTTATGTCAACCTGAAAAAAAACATTCAATGGACTGATAACACTGTGAGAGACAGTTTTATCGACTTGAAAGAAGCCTGTTGACAACCTGCAGTCAACGGCATGATGAGGTATTAAGATAAAAAACAAGACATGGCTGTCATGTTAGGATTTTCCAAGAAATGTCTGCATCCATTCAGCTTGGTTTCCCTCCCAGCTTTGTCATATTTCAAGGCGACTGAATTAATACAACTGTATTGCTCCAAACCCGCAGCATTAGTCTGATTTAGTGAATTGATGCATTCCCTGTAAATAGCTGTTATTAAATTGTCTGTCTTTCTCTATGTTATGAATCAAATGCTAATCCAACTAGTTTCTCATCGAATACTAGTTTTGAAGGAAAAGTTTGATATTTTGGAAAATATTCTCCTTTATTTTTTGCTGCAAATTTGATGAAAAGATTGATCTTGTATATCTGCTAAATGCTATATATGGCTATCAGCAGCTGGTTAGTTTGGATAAGCAAAAAGACTAAATTGATGAAAGCTACCATATATTTCACACTCATTACAGAACACAATAAATTCAAAGGCTGTTGCAGAATTGTTGACCTTAAATATTTCATGACAATCCTAAATATTCACTTAAAATGATCATGGTTCTGTTGACCACCCATATAATCTCATAAGCACCAAGGAGTTTTGCAAACAAGATTACAATAAATGTTTGACTTCTGACCCGATCGTCAACAATGACAAACAAATGTAAATGTACAGTATAAGTGTTCTATCTCTGAATTACAGTACATCCTTCCAGATAGCAATAACACCTTGTAGTTATAGTACAATCTTCTGTTTCACCTGTTTCTGATGATGCCCATCTGTAAGGGTTTATGTAAATCACATAATGATCCACCCAAATGACTTCTGAGGGCCTCTGTGTGGGCACGTTTCCAGTAATGATTGATACAGTGGAGCTCGTGGAAAGTGCAGCCTGCCAGGGTAGGTGTGATGTGTAAAGCATCACAGGCAGTTAACCAGACAGCACATGACAGCGCTGGTCATGCCCAACCAGTTGTTGTGCATGACAAGCGTTGTGAAAACTGGGAATGTTGGAAGGCAGATGGATGCAGCATCTCATCGTTTCAGAGGCTGATCCATTTCAGAGAGAATTGTCAAGGATGACTTGGTGCTGACGTTGGACCAGAACATCTTCACATGCAGGCTATGAATGACTGAACCTCTCTTTAAGAGTACAGTAACACATTGCCTCGCCTTTCTTCTGCTTCCCACCAGTTCAAGGCATTGACAAGTTCTCATGGAACATACGCAGGAATAAACAGCATAGCATGGCAATTGTAATGCGAACAGTATGCTGCCACTCGAACGAGTAATTGACTTCAGCAGACCCAGAATCAGTGCCCTGTTTGCAGAAACTCCCTTCCCATAAGAGGGTCCAATATAAAGACAAAGTTTGGCTTTTCATCTTTTGCACTGGAATCGACGATAGGTGGGGCGATTTGATCTCAGTCGAACAATAACAATTTATTTTTAGACCGAACAAGATGAAAGCCATCAAAACAAACCATAGTCTAAATGTATTTCCTCCTCTTCAAAGAGTAGTGATCAAAAAGAGTCATCCGTTATCGTAACATCTCTGAGGATGTCCCTCTTTATTAAAATGCTCAAAGCAAATGGCCTTTTACTTTCTGTGAGTGGAAAGTGCGTGCATGTCTCGTGTGTGGTCCAGTTGATGTTCCAGCGGGCCCCGACTGTAAATCACGAAACATGCATATATACTACTGTCTATTGCCATTTTCATTAGTGTTTGGAGACTCAGAAAGAGATGCCAGTTTCGGTACTTGTCACTTTATTTGGTCCGAAAACCAAATCTGATCTCCTCCCAAAACGTTTCTTTCTCAAGCTCAAAACTTTCCTCACCGTCATCATCTCTGGCCCAGTTCAGTCTTTTTAATGAAGCAACCAAAAGCTTTGTAGTTTGATTAAACGGAGTCTTTGTGAAAGGTGACAGCAACATCCATGTCCGGTGCTCTGCAGACATGAAAGACTTATTTGGATGAAAAATATAGTGAACCACAGCATTAAAAATGCAGCGTCGGAGCTGCTTCAGAAGAGAAAAACCACTCGCTCACGTGTTTCTTCATATTCTGTTTGTGTAGCGGCTCGTTATGCCATGGAGGAATAATCCATAACAGAATGCGTTCTCGTATCCTGGACACACACAAACTCTAAATAAGAATATATTTTATCACCGCACCGTCCAGGAACTCAATAGCCGCATTGTTTGCTGGAGGCTTTCTACTTTGGCTTGGACTGGAACAAATGGGTGGCCTGAAAATAGCATCCAGGTTTTGCTCATAAGCCATTGAACGAAAAGATCCTCCGCTGCACTGCTGGTTTTGTTCACTGTTTATCTAATAACAATCTTGACTCCTTTCTTTTCGGCCATGGCTATTAGTTTGTTTGCCATTTACTGGTACAGCCCACCTCCTCAAATCTCTTTTGTTTATACCTTTCATACTGAGCTCAGTGTATTTGGTTGGTTTGCAACGTGCTGCCAAGGTTATGCGAGCAGGAAAAATGTAATCTTGCAAGTCTTCTTATGATTTATAGTTGAACAGAATAGAGGCCTGATCTCCTATAAACTCTCTCATTACGGGAGATGTAAGAGGAGATGATTGTCCACCGTAATTTAAGACGCCTGCGAGTTTCACACAACCACTTTGATTCCGCACTGGCTCTCATTTGTGCACGGCCGATTTGTTACGTACGGTGGCCAGCCGGACTATGTGCTTCATAAGGTGCGCACACTAAACTTGAACAGTTCTATAATTCATAAGCTCATTAAAATACTGCAGTTTACCAGAGACGCCGTAGTTGTTTTCGTGTAAAACACACAAGGGACAACCACAAGAGTATTTTTCTCATGTTATCAACATTTTCGTGTCCTGATGCACCGAGTCCTTCATACAAAGTGACTCTTCACCTTGGTCTTGCTAAATCCTGCGCTCTTATGGTGTTGTCCACTCCCGACTGAAATAGCTGGAGTCTGATCATGAGGACACAAGTAGTCCTCTGAATTACATGTAGGCTCATTTCCAGGACGTCTGAGTCACTTTCCATGTTTACCATGGTTCACCTTGCCCTCCCTGCTCATGTTATGTCCTGTCCAAACAACCCGCTTTACTGGAAATGTGTTAGTATGGGACATTTGAACATTTTATTTCATGTCATATTTAACAATGTTTCCAATCATTCATTAAGCATTAACTATGGCGGTGTTTACCAATGTTTTTTAATTCATGGAATACTTTACTTAAAGCAAGAGTGAGAGAAAGCGCAACTGAGCACGCTCACCTTTTGTCAGCAACTTGTGTGCTCTGTGGTCTCACCGATAAGCTGCCCAGTAAAACCACAGTCCTTTATCAGGCTCCCGAGGTGCTCCATTGGAGGAGTCGAGGGTTAAGTGCTTCGCTCAGGGGAACTTTGTAATTAGCTGTGAGGAAAGGAGTGTTATTCATTTACTTTCTCCACACATTCTGTATTTTCACAGTCTGGGGGTTTAAATTGACAGCCTTATCACTTTTTCCCCAAAACTCCTGGAAACTGATAGACCGGCTTGCTTAAATATTTCTAAAAACTGCATTACACACACACACACACACTCATACACACACACACACACACACACACACACATGCACTGTATGTACTTTATAAAAAGGAGAGTGTTTATTCCAAGGCCGCCAATACTCTGGCTCAGAGCTGAGGAGTTGTTAGCACAGTGGTTTTTGCGGCTACTTAACTAAAACCCTGAAGGATCAAACCTCTAATAAGAACAATGTGTATCAGTGAAGAACCGGGCCCCACCACAAGCTTTACTGTGGCCCTCCAACCACCTGAAACTACAGGTCAGGATTACACATTGTCCCATGAGGATGAACTTCCCCCTCCTCCTACTTTAACCTTTGACTTGGTCAGTTTGACTGACACACAGGGAGGAAACATGATGCAGAGTCACCTTGCCTGAACGCTTTCAAAACACTCTGTCGTTTTAGCTGAACTTCAAGGGATCGTGTAAGAGTCCACTTATTTTTCATGTGGCATTGTGTTACCGTCCGTGTCTGGCAGGCACTTGTTTGTTAATCACAGAAAAATTCCTCCAGACCCCGATTGTCACATGAATTTATGTATTCTTTTACTGTTTATTTACACAACCTAGTCCCTTTAGTATCTTACAATCTTAGTACACATTATTTTGGGAAATTCATTTACAATTCATTTTTTTCTCTGACGTTATAAGAGAAAAAAAATATTGTAAATGAATTTCCTAAAATATTGGTATTGTCTATTAATATTGATTTCTCTCTTCACATGCACCTCTTGTCACCAATATTTCTGATGCTCAGTACATCGGTACTGATGAGGTTCTGTGCGGTTTTAAAAACCCACTACAGATCCCTTTTTCTGGGCCATGCACTTTCAATGACAGTTTGTAATATCTCCAGTCAGGATGCTTTCGATTGTGCCTCTTAACAATAACTTGGCACAGGAATATTGCCTTCATAAGTTTCTATAAGATGAACAGCAGTTAAAGAGTTTTTTTCCAAAGGATGGGGATGTCTGATGTAGATTATGCAAGCTTCTGTGAATACACTTTAACATTAATGATCAAATAAATCCCAATTTCGACCTTTACAGCCAAAGAAAAACATAGAAATACTGCAAATATTGGAAGTGAAAAAGAGGGGCATCATGGATATGGATGGTCGTGTCACGTAGTGTAGTGTGACATTGAGTGGGAATATAGCGTTCCTCCACTACCTGTCCCCCTTGTGATGCCAAAATATGTTTTGCATCTCTTGACTGATTCAAGCAGTCCTTTGTCCTTTTTCAAAGCCAAAGAGACCTTCCATGACATGATGTAGATCTTTCTAACTCGTGACTCAATAGCCACTGACAGCTGGTCTCAGATTTGCTTGCAGGTTTTATGAGCTGGATTTGCTTGGCAATTAGATTGCAGAATGTGATTGTTGGCGCTGCTCAATAAATGGTTAACACAGTGATCTTTTCTAAAATTGACATTAGCAGTTGGCCTATCTGTTGCATATGCTGTGATGTGTCTAATATCCAGTTCATGCTTTTTCAGACAGTTCACAAGAGCTTGATGTATTCCATTTGCACTGTTTTCACAAAAATCAAGTAACGTGCACCGCACTCCATCAGATGCAGATACACGCTTTTCTATTTACTAAGACACACACAGGCTCACCTTCGGTCTGGGACAGATCATCCAGAATATCCCAATATTATTTGTGATCATGAGTCATGAAACAAACCATGAGCTTCACAAGACAGCCGGTGCTGTTGTAGCAGAGTCCTTGTTCACACTGTATGGTACACATACACGGCTTCACTCAACACAATTTATTTTTGTTTCAATTGCCACAGTAGAGATCATGAAATACAATATTGCTTGCACTTTTCAGCTACTTTGGTCTGGTTGCGTATTTTGGTTGTAGCATGCCGAGTTGGGTCATTCTCATCTCCATGGCCCATTGCGAATTCCTAACAGCATACATAACTTAAGGCTTTCGTTGAGTCACCGCAACTTTTTTGCTTCCAGTCTTAACCCTATCTTATATTTTTAGCAGATTAACACATATTTTCAGATGCCTTATTGACTGAACACATTCTTTCTCTGGAATTGGGCTATTTACACAGTATACTACTGATGCACATAATGGGGCCTGTGATTGGATTACTGTTGATTGCAAATGATATGAATGTGATCAGAGTAGAGTCGCTCCCAATACTGGACAAGAGAGCTTTGGGACAAACCAATTTGCCCCAATAAAATGAGTTGGGGACCCTGTTGCACCTTTTGCAACCTGGGGTGACTCAAGGTCGTTTAGTAGCTGTGCTTGATCAAGAAATAGTTTGTCAGAATAGTTATTAAGATTAAGAGTTGCAGGGAGATGGATTTTTCAAACTTTGGAGAAGGCCAGGCTCACTATTTTTCCTCTAAACCATACAGCTAATTAGACAGAGCAGCTTCCATCTCTGAACCAACGGGGGAGGTGAGTGGGTGGAGAGGGGGCTGGAGGAAGGAGGGGCATGCATGGAGAGAGGTTGACAAAGATTAAGGAAGGGAGCGAGAAAGAGAAGAGAAGGAAGAGAAGGCTAAAGTGTGGAAGGAAGGAAGAAAGAAAGAAAGAAAGGAAGGAAGGAAGGAAGGAAGGAAGGAAAGGTTGGAGGGAGGGAAGAAATGAAGACGAAGAAAGATTCCAAGAGTCTTGTTTTTTACATCTTGTAATAAACTCAGTGAAGTACAGAACCCTGCAATATTAATTTAAGTCATCCTTGTACAAAACATCCCAAACTTTTTCTGGGCCATGCACTTTCAATGACAGTTTGTAATATCTCCAGTCAGGATGCTTTCGATTGTGCCTCTTAACAATAACTTGGCACAGGAATATTGCCTTCATAAGTTTCTATAAGATGAACAGCAGTTAAAGAGTTTTTTTCCAAAGGATGGGGATGTCTGATGTAGATTATGCAAGCTTCTGTGAATACACTTTAACATTAATGATCAAATAAATCCCAATTTCGACCTTTACAGCCAAAGAAAAACATAGAAATACTGCAAATATTGGAAGTGAAAAAGAGGGCATCATGGATATGGATGGTCGTGTCACGTAGTGTAGTGTGACATTGAGTGGGAATATAGCGTTCCTCCACTACCTGTCCCCCTTGTGATGCCAAAATATGTTTTGCATCTCTTGACTGATTCAAGCAGTCCTTTGTCCTTTTTCAAAGCCAAAGAGACCTTCCATGACATGATGTAGATCTTTCTAACTCGTGACTCAATAGCCACTGACAGCTGGTCTCAGATTTGCTTGCAGGTTTTATGAGCTGGATTTGCTGGGCAATTAGATTGCAGAATGTGATTGTTGGCGCTGCTCAATAAATGGTTAACACAGTGATCTTTTCTAAAGTTGACATTAGCAGTTGGCCTATCTGTTGCATATGCTGTGATGTGTCTAATATCCAGTTCATGCTTTTTCAGACAGTTCACAAGAGCTTGATGTATTCCATTTGCACTGTTTTCACAAAAATCAAGTAACGTGCACCGCACTCCATCAGACGCAGAGACACTCTTTTCTATTTACTAAGACACACACAGGCTCACCTTCGGTCTGGGACAGATCATCCAGAATATCCCAATATTATTTGTGATCATGAGTCATGAAACAAACCATGAGCTTCACAAGACAGCCGGTGCTGTTGTAGCAGAGTCCTTGTTCACACTGTATGGTACACATACACGGCTTCACTCAACACAATTTCTTTTTGTTTCAATTGCCACAGTAGAGATCATGAAATACAATATTGCTTGCACTTTTCAGCTACTTTGGTCTGGTTGCGTATTTTGGTTGTAGCATGCCGAGTTGGGTCATTCTCATCTCCATGGCCCATTGCGAATTCCTAACAGCATACATAACTTAAGGCTTTCGTTGAGTCACCGCAACTTTTTTGCTTCCAGTCTTAACCCTATCTTATATTTTTAGCAGATTAACACATATTTTCAGATGCCTTATTGACTGAACACATTCTTTCTCTGGAATTGGGCTATTTACACAGTATACTACTGATGCACATAATGGGGCCTGTGATTGGATTACTGTTGATTGCAAATGATATGAATGTGATCAGAGTAGAGTCGCTCCCAATACTGGACAAGAGAGCTTTGGGACAAACCAATTTGCCCCAATAAAATGAGTTGGGGACCCTGTTGCACCTTTTGCAACCTGGGGTGACTCAAGGTCGTTTAGTAGCTGTGCTTGATCAAGAAATAGTTTGTCAGAATAGTTATTAAGATTAAGAGTTGCAGGGAGATGGATTTTTCAAACTTTGGAGAAGGCCAGGCTCACTATTTTTCCTCTATTTCCAGTCTTTACGCAAAGCTAAACTAACAGGCTGCAAGCTGTAGATTCACATTTACGTCGAAGTCTAAGAAAACCCCCGAAAAGAAACCTTTAAGAACTATTTCTTTAATAATGGCAATTTGTCCCAAGAGGGGAAAGCATAAACTAACAACCGGTGGGTGGTCTGATATTTTCAGTGTAAATCCTTTCGTACTTGACTTTAGATTGAGCAGTAATGTGTGTAGGATTGGGCAATTTCCGCGGAACTACTTGGTGCATAAATATTTTATCAACAAGGTAAGAGGCTGGAATGAACTTGTATTCCTTTTTAGAAGACTCCCCTGACTGCAAAATTGCTTTTACATCATGTTCTGCAGTAAAAATGTACACGGTTGTTATCGACCATGACTCAGCTCCGGAGGAAGATCTAGCTTGAAACTGTGATTGCTTTGTGAAAAAGATTGGCCATCATCAAGGGAAATTAATGGCTCACAAAAGTAAGTGAAGTCGCAGTGCTCTGTGTTTGTTAAAAGGAAACATTGACAGAGGTGAGAAAAACAGGAGCCTTGTTCATTTGCAGTGCTTTTCCAGCTAATTTATTTCCACTCAGAATTGCACTCGAGCTGCATGTTTTGTGTTCTTGATGTATCTTTATTTCCATCATTGCAAGTCCATAGTGGCAAGATTGCCATACTTTGTGGTCTGTAATCGTTTATAATAATAGTGTTTAGTTTGGATTTAGTTGTTTTGGGAATGTTTTTCGGAAACTGAAGGAGAGATGCACATCCCGGAGAGCATTGTAGAGGGGTTTCCTGGGTTGGGAAAATACATTGGGAGCTGGCTGACTCTTTGTGAGTGTAAGGCTGATAGTCCGATCATGACACTCTATTTTTAGTTTCCACGCAGGACCCATGAAGTGATGTAGTTATGAGCTAAGTTTATCGGGACTTGGTTTGAGGAACCGGAGGGTTGCCGGTTCAAGTCCCCACTTGGACCAAAGTACAGAGTGCAGACTGGTAGCCGAGGATACATATCGCGTTTTTTTGTGGTGTGTCAAAACGCACGCAACAAAAGGGAGGCTCCTTAGTTGAAACTCTGTGGTCCGAGACGGCAACCTTTCTTACTATTTTTAACTTTGACAAAGGTAGCATATACCATATCCACTCATTAGCATCTTACCTACACAATAAAAGCCAGAGACATATACACTGCATAACTGTTTACCAGAAATAATTAAAATTCACTGCCATAGGCTGTTCTAGCTAGAGAGGATCCCGGTATTTTGTACTCTGTCTGGGAAAATCTATTTGAACCTTTGATTAAAAAAGTGTTGCAACTGTCGTACAATTACGTGCAGACATACAAAGATGCAGACATACAAAGGAATAATGCAATTTTTGCTTCTAGCAGGTTTGTGAGAGGCAGATGATTAGTTGGTCTGATACATAGATGTTGTTTTTGGTTGCTGTACACCTACCTGCCCTACTGAAACATCAACCTCCCATCTCAGTCTGTCAACACCTGTAGGTCTGTCAAGTTGAGGCCTCCCTGCTTTCTTAGGCTGGACTTTATACCTACTAGATAATACCAGAGCTGATGTGACATACTGCACTATTATTCTATTCACTGGAGTGGTAAATGGAAAGATTGTATTGTATTTTCTGCAGCATGTGCCGAGCAGAGGGCTAAATTGGCACTGGTATTTAGTAAGGCAGTTTTGAGACTTCAGGAGAGCATTTTTAGTTTGATGAAATTCTAGTTTTAGAATTAATCATTCTTTTATTTGACATGATAAAAAGATCCCTCTGCTGTCATTTCATGTCCTACGCACATTGCCAGAGTGTAACAATCGTAACATCTGCCCTGACTTGAGGAGTTTTATATGAACAGTGAATTCAACAACTTCCCGCAGCAGACTTAAAATGCTCTGCTCCAGACTCTCGGCTTTCCATTTTGCTCCTAAATCTTTCATCTCTCTTTTCTACTAAGAGATCTCCCTCCCAGCGTCTCTTGCGGCCCCCTTCTCATTGCAGCCTCTCTATCATACATTTTCCTTTGCTGTTGACAAGATAGGGTATCTATGACATAAGAGTCTGTACCCGTCATGCATGTGTGCTCAAACTATTGCAGGAATAATCCAACATAAATCATGCAATGCTTGTGTAAACACCAGCCTTAGACCACCACGGTTGGCTGATAAGTTGAAAGATAGTGAAAGTCAAGCCCTATAAAGATGTGGGGATGAAATATAGTTAAGTGTAGAGAAAAAAACAATATTGCACTCATAACCATAATGGGCAAATCAAAGGGGGTGGAAACCCCAGTGAAATTGCAGGCTAGTAGCAGTATTATTTTAGACCAAAGGTCTTTCTAAAGGCTTTGGTGGTGTTTTACCATGCGAATGCCTGAGGTTTGTGCATTAAAAAACAACACTATAAAGCCCCTGAAAACTTGGTCTGAAATAACATCAAATATTCATGACAAATTATCTGTCAATGCAGACAAAAACCTTTACAGGTGTGGAGTTGAAATCAAATGGAAGGCAGACTAGCAAGATGTTTCTGGTCTGAGCTAAGGTGCCACAAGTAGCAAGGGGTAGGTAGTGGGAAAGGATTCTTCCCAAATAACGAACCCAGGCCAGATTTGAAAAAGCTGGTGTGATTCCCATCAAAAGATGGTTTATTAAGATGTTAACACTTATAAACTCTGCTTCATTTGGACTGTGGAGTAGTGGTTTGATCAGATTATAAGACCAACAGAATATATACAATATTTTTTCGGAGAAGTTAGTCTGAAAACAATGAAAAAAATATGCAGAAATTGGCCGATTCAATGCATTGCACCCTTGTGTTTGAGTATAATTAAAATGACAGGGAAAGTTAAAGAATGGGATGTGAACATACGCTACACATTTGGTGATGTTAGTCAAAGTATTTTGAAAGTGATGTGGATTGATGTACTCTAAGTGTTTTGAACTCACTGAGGCCTGCAAGCACGTTGTTACAGCGTGAGGAAGTTTCCATGTATCCTCACCCGATAATATATTTAAGTTGCTTAGAGACAGTGTTAGGAAGTTAAACAGGTCATAATTCCCTCTAATATCTATTGTATATTGCTGTCCTGTAGCATCATCAAGGATTTTTTAAATGATATTAATTTGTTTGAACCCTCTGGAGTCGACACCTGCTTCCTCACGTTTGACACTGTTTCCGTTTTTAAAATATTTGTTATAGAAATGCATTTAAACTACTGGACGAATTGGTAAGGTTTCCTCTTCCGTTTCCTTACTCCCGTGAGGTCATCCGCGATTCACAGAGAAAGATAGGGGCGAGGACATGTCGGTTGACGTGGCGCCGAAAGTACTCGCCGCATGGAACCTTTCACCATGATATGTCAGTGCGTTTGTCTGTCGACATTTTGCAAAAACAACAACCAACAGGTCCACCACATACCTGAGGTTCCTTAGCAATCTGTCAATCAGAGAAGCAAGAGAACATGGCACGAAAGGACTTCACAAAAGAGGAAGCGGCTGCAGCGATTTTGGCGAGCAGCGCGGAGGACGACGGAGCTTCAGAGCGACGAGGAGCAACGTGCAGCCAGAAGAGATCCACTTGAAGACGGGTAAGTGTCTTTACTAAACTTTACGTGTCCGTTCCATGTATGTTACGTGTCCGTTTTACGGTGCCCGTTACGTGTTCGCGGTGCTGACTAGTAATGTATTTTACAGAGAGGATTCACCAGCCCCTGCAGTCCCACCTGCATCCCCACCTGCCTGGCCAGCAAAGAGGTCTCGTGCCCCGGAGGACCACAGTATGACATGATGTCTTTATGTCATTTTAGTGAATCCATATTGTAAATAGTTTGTGTGAATAGTTGTTTTCTATTTCTCAACATGTATATTATGTATCCATCCATCCAACCATTTTCAATACCGCTTCATCCTCATCAGGGTCGCGGGGGCGCTGGAGCCGATCCCAGCTGACATAGGGCGAAGGCAGGGGACACCCTGGACAGGCCGCCAGTCCATCTCAGGGCACATATAGAGACATACAACGATTCACTCTCACATTCACACCTATGGGCAATTTAGAGATCAATTAACCTGACTGCATGTCTTTGGACTGTGGGAGGAAGCCGGAGAACCCGGAGGAAACCCACGCTGCCACGGGGAAAACATGCAAACTCCACACAGAAGGACCACCCCGACCGGGAATTGAACCCACGGCCCTCTTGCTGTGAGGCGACAGTGCTAGCCACTACACCACCGTGAAGCCTGTATATTATGTAGAGTCTTTACATTTTTTTAATGTATAATACATTTATTTGAAAAAAATATATGTAATGGTCGTTTTTCATTTGCACACACCCCATAAAGCTTTATCTGCAGTATAAAGTCATTCTCAGTCCCATTTTTATCATTTTGGTGAATGGTGTGACAGACCACATCATTTCTACAAAAAAACGATAATACAAAAAATTGGGTTTTATTTACATGTATCTAGCATTTTATTCATGTATTTCACTGCTTTTGTGAACCTAGGACCTTTTGTTAAACTAATTTCAAACACACAAACAGTTTGTCCACATGAGTAAAAGTATGTTTTCACAAGAGGTATGAAGAATTAAAAAAATTCGAACCTCAATTTTCAGCTTTAGGGCCATATTTTCTCTTTCCACTTGTGCCTGAGGACAAATGTGCCTCATTATACAGAGAGCTGAGCTTGTTCTGCAATTTTTGATGTAAAATACATGGGTATCTGTCATATGCAAGTGCCTTTAAAAGGTAAATTTAAGAGAAGTTGTAAAATCAAAAAAATTACCACACTGCCATTTGTTACCATGGTGATAGAATTGTCAAATAGAAAGCCCCCACAACAGCTACAGTGATCATATCACATGACCTACAGAATGTCGCCTTTGATCCAAAGCCCCCACAAAGCTACAGTGATCACATGACCTACAGAATGTTGCCTTTGATCCATGCATGGATGAGGTCACAGATGATGTCACAAGGCAGTCTTTAAGCAGGTTCAATAGAAGCTCTAGTTTTTGACGCAGTGCTTCAACAACTTCCAACCAAGACTTCAAGGATTTATGATATTTGGACAATTTACTTGTTACAGCATGCAGATGGCGAACAGAATGGACAGAAAATTCAACAGTTTTGAAAAGATGGATGAAGACAGTAAGACTGTTGAGAATGGGCAGAGTACATGGGAACGAATGATCATACAAGATCAGGAGAGGAACTTTCAGACCCAGCTCGGTAGGAATGATTTAGCAGGACAACACCTCTTGCAAATGAAAGAAAATGCACTGCAGAAAGCCCAACAGGAACGGCAGAGCAAGACAGATATGGATGTGTTTGTTTTGGGAAAGAGACACGAAAAGCAGATGAAGGAAAAGTCTGAAAAGAAAGCTGAAGCTCTTCGGTCCATCTCTGAACACAGGTTGAAGAGGATCCAGGAGAGAGAGCAGAGAGAAGAGGCCGAGCGTCAAAGCAATGCAGCCTGGATTCAGGATCAGAAAGCTGCCGACAGGACATTCCGGGAGGAGAAGGAATTGAAGGCACAAAGGATCAGAAAAGAAAAAGTCCAGTTGAACTATTTCAATGACTCCCTGCACGCTGATAAACCTCAAATTCAGCAGACACCGATGAGGAAGGACCGCGGAACGACAAGAAAAACAGTTGGTAAAGGAGTATATTTTAGCCAAAACATCAATGCAGATACTGCTGCCACCCGGTTGATCCATGATGATAGAGCTAACAGGAAGCAGCAGCAGGATTGCAAGAGACTGGAAAGAAAAGCATTGATAATTCCTGAATTACATGAAATGCATCTATGTCCAACTCCCCCACCTGCAGAGCTGAAGAAAGACTCCCAGAGAACCAGTCGGGTTAGAAAGTTAATCAGCAATCCTGAGGCTGTCTTCCACAGATTAGAAATATGTCATCTGGATAGGGAGAATCAGGTGCTTACTGAATTAAGGACCTGTAAACAACAAATGGCTGAAGCGGAAGAAGACGGTAGGATTGTGAAGGAGGGGCAGAGTAAATTGGAAAAAATGATGATACAGGATCAGGAAAGGGACTGTCAGACCCAGCTCTGCAGGAATGCTTTAGCAAAACAACACCTCCTACAAATCAAAGAAAAGGAATTGCAGAAAGCCCAAGAGAAAAAACAGCAGAACAAGAAAGATATGGAAATGGCAAAACACCTGGAGGACCTTCACACACTGGAAAAAATACAGCAGGAAGATCAACACACTTTGCTGAAGCAAGTGAAACACAAAAGACTTGTTGAGGATATCTCCAGAATTAACTCCAACAGAGAGAAAAACACAGAGATACTTAGGACAGAGAAAGAGCAAACCAAACTTGCTTGCGTCGAAATGGAAGGGAAACTCCTTCAAAGAAAAGCTGAGGCAACTGTCAGGTACAGCAGACACAGTTCGTCTTTGCATACTACTTATGAAAAGCTGGCCTTCTTAAAGAAGGAACTAGCTGCTGCCACAGCTGAGAGGGATGAGAAGATCCTTGTCAACGGTTTGGCAAAGAGACGGGCCCAACAGAAAAAGCAGCAGAAGGAAAAGGCTGAGAAGAATGCTTTAGCTCTTCAGTCCATCTCTGACCACAGGTTGAAGAGGATCCAGGAGAGAGAGCAGAGGGAAGAGGCCGA
This sequence comes from Pseudoliparis swirei, assembly GCF_029220125.1. Lineage (NCBI taxonomy): Eukaryota > Metazoa > Chordata > Actinopteri > Perciformes > Liparidae > Pseudoliparis > Pseudoliparis swirei. The sequence continues at coordinate 8,623,573 of NC_079408.1, forward strand.
GCATCAAAGCAATGCCGCCTGGCTTCAGGATCAGAAAGATGCCGACAGGTTATTCCTGGAGGAGAAGGAATTGAAGGCACAAAGGATCAGAAAAGAAAAAGTCCAGTTGAACAATTTCAATGACTCCCTGCACACTTTCACCAAGCTTCCCCCCCTCCCCAATAAGCAGGCGGTCCAAAAACCACGGATCAGCACATGTCGTGTCACTTCCAATCTTCTCTCCACATCTTTCCTTCCCCGCTTTTTCATTTGAGAAGGTAAAACCTTGAGTCGACCTGGAGTCGGCCGGGGCGGGGGGCGGGGACCTGGAGTCGGACGGAGCGGGGGGCAGGGACCTGGAGTCGGCCGGGGCGGGGACCCGGCGTCGGACAGAGCAGGGGTGGGGGGCGGGGACTTAGAGTCGGCTGGGACGAGGACGAGGGGCTGGGACCTAAAGTCGACCCGGAGTCGACGGGGGTTGGGGACCTGGAGTCAGCCGGGGCGGGGATCCGGCGTCGGACGGGGGTGGGAGGCGGTGACCTGATGTCGGCCGGGGCGGCGACGGGACACGGGGAAGCTGGAGTCGGCCGGGGCGGTGACGGGTGGCGGAGACCTGGAGTCGGCCGGGGCGGGGACCCGGCGTCGGACAGGGCGGAGACCTGGAGTCGACGGGGGTGTGGACGGGGGTTGGGGACCTGGAGTCAGCCGGGGCGGGGACCTGGAGTCGGCCGGGGTGGCGACGGGACACGGAGAACCCGGAGTCGGCTGGGGCGGCAACGGGACACGGAGAACCCGGAGTCGGCCGGGCCGGCGATGGGACACGGAGAACCCGGAGTCGGCTGGGGCGGCAATGGGACACGGAGAACCCGGAGTCGGCCGGGCCGGCGATGGGACACGGAGAACCCGGAGTCGGCTGGGGCGGCAACGGGACACGGAGAACCCGGAGTCGGCCGGGGTGGCGACGGGACACGGGGAAGCTGGAGTCGGCCGGGGCGGCGATGGGACATGGAGAACCCGGAGTCGGCTGGGGCGGCAACGGGACACGGAGAACCCGGAGTCGGCCGGGCCGGCGATGGGACACGGAGAACCCGGAGTCGGCTGGGGCGGCAACGGGACACGGAGAACCCGGAGTCGGCTGGGGCGGTGACGAGGGCCGGGGACCTGGACTCTGCCGGGAGTCCAGGTCCCCGGCCCTTCTCCGTGTCCCGTTGTCGCCCCAGCCGGGCGACTCCAGGTCCCCAGGCCGACTCTAAGTGACGAGAGCCGGGGACCCGGCGTCGGACGGGGCGGAGGGTGGGGACCTGGAGTAGGCCGGGGCGGCGACGAGACACGGGGAAGCTGGACTCGCCCGAGGCGGTGACGGGGGGGCGGGGACCTGGAGTCGGCCCGGGCAGGGACCCGGCGTCAGACGGGGCGGGGACTTTGAGTCAGCCGGGGCGGCGACGGGACACGGGGAACCTGGACTCGGCCGAGGCGGTGACGGGGGGGCGGGGACCTGGAGGCGGCCCGGGCGGGAAACCGGCGTCGGACAGGGCGGGGGCGGGGACTTGGAGTCAGCCGGGGCCGCGACGGGACATGGGGAAGCTGGAGTCGGCCGGGGGGGGACTTGGGAACTGGCATATTATGGTCTGAACTATAACCCTGAGGACCCCTTGTACATGCTTCTTCTCTTGATGGATACAGCAGTACAGCACATGGTCTCGTAAGTTTAACATTTATATATATTTTTAGCAAACTAAGTTGATATAACTGTCGTCACAGGTTTTGTATGTGAACTTTGTCGTCCAAGAATGATTATTTTAAATAAGAATTGTGAAATAAATGGAGAAGTTTTTGGTGAGTTTATGTAGGCAGCTAGCAACTGGGAAAAATCTAAATGGCTCCAGTGTACGGAATACGATTCAGACAATAAAAACCTTTAATTTCATCAACTCCGTCAGGCGTTAACTCCGTCAGAATGGCTGTCTGACTGTTGACGTTCAAGCTGACGGAGTTGATAAATGCTCCAAAAACCTCATTATTTGATGCATAATAAACACAGATTGTGTTTATGATTTAATATTGGCATAATACTTATACTAAACTGACTGACTGGCAAAAAATAAATGATCAACACAAATGTTAATTAATATTTATTGCTTTTATCTGTACTGTAGGCAGACATGGCTCGATGCAAACTGTCAGTGGAGGAGCAAATAAAAAGAAATTGGGAGGATCAAAGAAAAAGAAGACAGAGAATAGACAGTGATCCCGACAGCAGGAGGGACAATCTAGAGAAGGAGAGACAAAGGTGGAAGAACAGGGTCCAAAACAAAAAAGTCAGAAATATAGGAGAATTAGGACCCAGGGAACAGAGGCACTGCAGGAAGTATTGGAGGAAAGCTCAGAAAAGGTCAAGAAGGTCCAGAGCAGTGAAGAATGCAAGGCAGGAAGTAGACACCCCTCCAGATAGTCCACTAGAGCAGCGGTCCCCAACCTTTTTTGAGCCACGGACCGGTTCCGTGTCAGAAATTATTTTCACGGACCGGCAATATAAATTACGTAATAAATATGACGTCATGCAATTATACGAAGGGCATAAAGTGCCAAAACTACAACTCATCATTACGCCGAATTAGTGTGAGTCGTGCGCTTGTTTACCTGCAACGAGCCGCTAATGGAGACGGCGACACAGACGTTTGGTACGCTGCTCCTAACCGAGTTCTGGTCGCTGTCATTAGAACACCGGCAGAGTTGTTGTGTGAAATGTCCCTTAAGGCCACCGTCATTTGCATCTCGAACACATTTTTTTCTAGCTCGGACGGGCTCGATTCACCGGGTGGGTTTGTTGACAAATGGGTTGCAGGTCTATTCTTTTGCAGTCGGGTCTTTTGTGGTTGGAGTACCGCTCAAACTCTTTTAAAAGCCTCTTCCACCCGGTCAACGTCTGAAACATGTAGAATATTCCGCTGTTCACTCACCCACACAGCAGCGACTTTATCGGCCAACTTGAAAACAGTTGTCATTTCCCTGAAGTGACAGAATTCATTGAGCAGGTTGAATATGTTTTAAGATTCTTTGGCACTGAAATGTGCCGCCAGCAGAGGGTTCGGCGCGTGAGACTCGCCTGCAGCGATAAACCCGAACTTTAAGACTCCTGAACGCGGCTCAGACGTACACACGGGTGTATCCGGTCCTTTTTCAAAATAATATATTTTTCCGACCGATTTTAAAAAAAAAATCAAACTTTTTTTATTCACTTTTTTTCCGCGGCCCGGTTCCAACCAAGCCGTGGACCGGTACCAGGCCGCGGCCCGGGGGTTGGGGACCCCTACACTAGAGCATAGTATGGAGGAGCCAACTTCCAGTAGACGTGCTCAACCTAACCAGGATGTGTTTAGTTTAAAGTTAACCTTTTACTTTGTTTATAGTATAGAGCTGGTGGTGTATTGAGTACAATTCTTGGTCATTAAAGATCTTTACCTTTCACCATACCCATTTTCTTAGCCTGTTTATGTTATGTGTGCCATTTCTCTAAATTGATGGTCTCGTAACACACAGAGGATTCTGGATCATGCATAGTTCATTGACTTTGCGAATAAGTTTTAAGTTTGTCCTTAAACAGTTAAATGCACTTATAATCCAAGCATAGAGGGACTGAAAACACATGAACTTCTCATGTGAGCTTTACAGCCTTGTTAACAGACATTGTTTGCTGTCATTTTATATCAGTCCGTCAACACCGTCAGCCCACCCACCCTAAGATGTGGGTTTTTGTCTTTAAAAAAAAAAAGCCTTTTACTTCTGTTTATTTTCTTGAGTTAATTCACAAAAACATTGCATGGACTACATGCAGTGGTGTCTTAACTGCATATAACCACGGATTAAATATGTTAAATTTTAAAAAGAAATAACAAAATTAAGTTTTTTTCCAACGGCGTTTTTCCTCAACTGTGTAAAATAATAAAAAAGGGAAGACAATGTTTTTTGTATCACTTAACTAGGAGTAGGCACACTATTACTAGATATTCAAATACTTAAAAGTATCACTGAATCACTTAAATTAAAATAAAATGATTTCTAATGCATCAGACGGAGTTGACAAATGTCAACACACAAATTGGATAAATGTCATTTTTTATAAAAAGTGATTTAATAAAAAACTTGTTCCTTTACATGGTTTGTTAGGTCACACCTGTGTTCATGAGAAAATCTATTCCAAATGAATGTGCTGCCCATTTTAGTTTTTTAGGTTTCAAAAGTAGTTTTGTCCCTTATCTCAAGAATCAGTGATTGATTTATTCCTGTATTCATTTATTTATTTATACATTTATTTAAGCATTTATTTATTTATTCTTGTATTTATTTATTTATGTATACATTTATTTAAGCATTTATTTATTTATATATTTATTCATGCATTTATTTATTTATACTTAAGTCATATTAAGTCCTCCATACTAGACAACGTGCATCAAGATGCATTATACTGCTCTATAACAAGTAGAGACAAAATCATGTCAATGTCATGTAAATCAGATGGTGTTTGTCACATAACACTGACTTCCTGTTGCCAGTAAGTGACACTTTGACTTAGTGAAAATAGGCTTGTCAACCTACTCTGGCCGTGAATTTTATTAATCATGGCCAGTTTGGGGCAGATTTGACCAAATCTGTTACATGAGCTTGTTTAATTGAAATTCACATAAAATGACTGGCACACCACAGCTACAGTATGTCGTTCGGTCAAACGTAAAGCTTTTGATAACTTTTAATAACCAAGTCTTTAGATTGTACTGACTAAATTTGAAGTGGATCTGACGAATTCCCTGGGATGAGTTTGTTACAGTGTAGAAGTGAAAAAAATAAAAATAATGAAAAAATCTAAATGGCCGAATTCCAATACAGTATTAGAACATGGTTCCAAAACACTTTTCTATGATAAAGCCCCCAAAAAGGCAAAAAATGGAAACATGACAGTTTCAATAGGGCCTTCGCTAGCCCGACGTTGTCAGTGCTCGGGCCCTGATTACATGAAAATATATAAACATAGTATCATACAATATGAGAGTACATGGTATTTGTTATGCATAATCGCGAAGAAGCAAATATTTCAAGAAACTTTACTTTTGGTGCACAACCAGTGTTCGTGAATAGTTATTTGGGTGGACAGTATACCCTCTCTTGAAATTATTTATATTAACATTTTTGAATAGCATGCAGTTGGCTTTACACCAGTGACTTTATCCTGGTTGCGGAACTGCAATGACTTTCCTCGGGCAGTTTGGGGCCCTGTGGTGCATGTTGTATAGCTCTGCTTCTCTAAATCCATCCGCACACGCACACAGAACATACTGGCTCACACATCCCTGGCAATGATGAGGTCAACCAGCAGTCATGTCATCCCTTAGCAGGCATAGGGTTACACATGATTTATATGTGACATCCAAGAGCCACAGAAGTCTTAAACACAGATAAAGTATTTCATTTGTACTTGAACAAGAGAGGGATGTTTTCCTGCTAACCATGCACTGTATGTCCCATTTGCGTTTGGCATCTCGGTTTCTTCCAGTGACCAGAAATGCTCTTGCAGCTATTTAAGCAATCCAAGCGCACATAGAAAAAGACACACACACACAGGTCTATGCAATACTGTACATATCGCCATCAGTATGCCTTGTACAATATTCATCAAACACACCCGTGGTCAGTTTAAAAAACAACTGTTGCCTGGTCTTAAGGAAGGAGTCACATTGCCACGTGTTCATGTGCTCATCTGGATGCCATAAAGTCCCTTTTCAAAAGGATATATTAGGAGTCTACAGGCTGGAATGATCAAATTACAGTATTTTATCTTAACATATACAAAAATAAGCATAGGAGGTATTAGCATAAGGAATATTAACTCACTACCAGATCAGAAGCTTAAATCAATCACTGACTGTAGCTGATCAATGCTAGGTTAGGCTAAGGTTACTTTCCCCTCTGGATTCATTAACTTCTAGTTTTAGCTCTACCCCAGTGTGCTTGTGCAAATCAGATTCCACAAATCACACCTGTGAGACCTTTTGTCCTTAAGATATTGGCTGCTGATGTTTCTGTTAACAAGCTTCCAACACTAGCTATTTTCTTGGAGGACAATATGCAAGCTGACTGAACATGCAGAGCTTTCAATGACCAGTTTTTCTTGACAATCAAATTCGGTTTTATATATCTGGTAGATTTCTCAGCCGCTGTGCATCCATGAGTGTATGTCCAGATATAACTTGAAACCATTCATTTTCTCTGTGGATTACACTTCCGCCTAGCTAGGCCAAGCTGGGCTCATTCTCGTGTTTCCCTTTTTCATTTTTCACACATGAAATTGTTGGATTTCTTGTTTTAAAATTTCCAGTTAAGATTACAAAGTTACCTACAAGTAACACTCCCTCGCGTCTAACCTTCTGTTACTAGCAGTGTTCTCAGTCTACAGCGAAGCTGTCTGATAGAGAGCTCTCACCAATTGAACTCGCAACATAAAGCTTTGGGACTTGGCCAATCGATTGGCTTATTACTGACAGTCAGTTGTGCTTCCATCACCACCGCAGTCAGGACTGCGGGAAGGATAATTGCAGTGTGTGGTGCACGGGGCGGGTCTCAAGTATCCCAGCACTCAGCCTGTTGCCAGAGGAAAACACATTGATCTCTGAAGATGATGAAAAGGCTCTTTTAAAAGCCCTGCTTCCTCCTCAGGAGTGTCCGAGCCTTGACACTGAACCAAAGGAAAACACGTAGATGATCCATGCGTGCCTGCCAGCTATAGTTGCATGCTACTTGTGTCATTTGTCTTCTATGAGTGTGCGTGTGTGTGTGTGTGTGTGTGTGTGTGTGTGTGTGTATGTGTGTGTGCTTGACAAAGAACTAAAGAAGAGCTGCTTATTGTGAAATGCTTTTCTGTCCTTGGAACCATTTGCGAAGAGTGTATGACTATGTGTGTGTGTGTGTGTGTCTTTGTTTTGGTGTTAGGTGTAAATGTCCACTGCAGGACTGCAACAAGTCAATCAATGCAAAGGCTCAAGTGAAAAAAACCACTTAAATTCTCTGCAATCAGTGCAGCACCAGGCAATTTTAATTCGTTGGTGTGGGGCGAAAGATGCATTTTTAATACTAGTTCAATCTTCCTGACGCAGTGTTAATGGGGCCTGCAGCGACTGACAAATTCCTTACATCATAATGGATGGACTCCGGGTTTAATGAGCTGACAACTGGCATCTGGACAAACACAGCGCAGGATCCAACAGACATGTACATACTCACACACTCAGGCACAAAATTGCCATGTAACATTAGGGATGGGTGGAGAAATGTTGATAACAACCTCTGATCTCTATTGAATGTACACACATAGTAACATTTGCAGAAAATACGCATCATTAATTTATTTTGTCATCAGTTGTTGCTCTCTGCGTCATAATGAACGCTGCTTCATATAATTAGTTTCAGATTTGTGCTGGGACAATGTCCTGGGACTATCTGACATTAACAAGTGTCCTGTTGGTACTGTGAATTAGTTTCAACTTGACATACTGACAACAACACTGGCATGGACTCTCGATTTTATGTCTTGTAATTGAAAACTGCAGAACCGAGTTTCACTAGAGTATGTGGAGTCAATTACCCATTATGACCGTTCGTTTTATTGAACCCCTAATCAGTGAGATGTCTTGCTTTATGCATGTTATATGAATCAAACTGGACACATGTTGATTTAGATGTGGCAATGCATTCATTAAAAGTAAATACAAAGATGTTCTTGAAGCAAGTCGTAGCCCTGTTTCATTTTATTTATTAAATAGAAAATCTGCATTTCAACCGGGTAGATGTGTGTGTGTGTGTGTGTGTGTGTGCTTGACATGCACTATTTAGAATACTATACAAGACATTATTCGGTGACAAAATAAGTGCACAAAAAGAGTACAATGAATAAAAGTAAATATCAGCCACAATGGTCTCTTTACTGGGCAACAGATTAAACACTATTTGGAAGAAATATTAACCCTCCTGTTATGTTCGTTTTCTCACAGTTGTCAGGATGTCCAAATCTGATTTTCAATTTGGACCGGTTTGTCCATCATCAAGTGATCAGGAAACCAAAAAAAAATAAAATAAAAACCATTTCATCACTAAACAAACAACATTAATATTAAATCAGTTTTTAGTTGAATTGAGTTATTTGTCTCCTCCACAGATCAGGGAGTTCAATCAGGATTTTAATGAAAATTTTATGAAAAAATACATTTTCAAACTTTTTTAAATTGACAAAAAAAATCTAAATCTACACTGTGTCTACCATAACATGTATTTTTCTTTTGTTTTTTTTTTTTTTTTTTTTTTTTTTTTTTTCATAAGACATGAGAATAGGAGATGAGATTAACTGTGCTGTCTAGGGCCCGCTCAAACCCGCACAAATAAAAATCAAGCCAAATTGTTCATAAAGTAAAGGAATGTTATGTTATGTTTTTTTTGTTTATTTTTGTGTTAAGATGCATAAATTATATGATAAAAGATGACCAAAGGCCAGCATCCAGTCGTGCCTCTTGGTGTAGTCGTATGTATTGTTATGTAATGTTGTAGAGCTTCTGTTTACCATTTTTTATAAGGCTGATATATCGATAAGGCGTAAGTGTGAGTCAAAAAAATTCAAGGTTCGCTCAAAATAGTTTTCTATTTCTCGCACAGGTGCGGCCGCAGAAAGAGAATGTGTGAGTGAGAGACAGATGAGACAGGGTCAGGTGTCCAGACAGAAGACAGAGTATATTAGAAGTACTATACTGATATTACATGAGAGAGACAAATTAGTGTCCCATGTCCAATAAAGGTGTATTTAGGGGAAAGTTGTTAGGGATAAGTTAGAGAGATAAACATGTGTGTGTGTGTGTGTGTGTGTTGCGTCTGGTGTGTGTTAGTGTGTTGTGAGTGTGTGTGTTGGTGTGTGGTGAAGGTGGTAAAAAAAGCTGCTTGTGTGAGCAAAAGCCTCATTTTACATTTAAGGTGACTTTGATAGTCTTTATCATTCTGTTTTGGTAACTTAGTGGGCTTGCAAAACATCATTTTTTTTTTGTAAACACTGTTGATTACACTATATAAGGTAAGGGTTTTTTTGTTTTTTTTTTTTTTGTATTTTTTTTGTATTTTTTTTTGACGTTGAGTACACCAGAAAAGTATTTAGAAGTAACTTTGGAAAAGAAACAATTTGTAGCATTTTTCAAACATTAGGGTTAAGGAAATGGCTATAACAGAAAATAGTTGCATTGGAGTTAAGTGCAGTTGGAAATAAGGATAATGAAGCTACAGTATATGCCACTAAATCTAGGAATAATGGGAAATATTTAAAAAAGTTACATCTAATTTCCAGGAGTTACACTTCCATTGAATCTGCAGCATACTGTAAGGGAATCTCAAACATCCATATATCTCTTTATTTGTATTTTAGAAAAAAATCCTACCGGGGGCAAATGTCTTTGTTATGTGCATTGGACATTGAACATTGAACATTTTTGATGGACTTTCAGATAAATCCTTTTAAAGGTGTGACGAACATTTCCTAGTTTGTGTGATTCTGATATGTAGAAAAGCACATATGACACATTATAGGATCAAGTGGACAACCAGTCATGCTATGAACATTTAGAGAGCAACAAGTTCCTGGAGCCATGCACAGGACTGAAAATGTATTAGTAAGAAACTTTGTTCTGCTTTCTGTCTCTTCATCTCTCATCTCTCTCTCTCTTCATGGAAAGGGTTTAAGGAAATTAAAGGATGAGTAAAAGTAGTTAAGGAAGTAATTCGGAGTACAAAGGGCTTCCTTTGCTGGGTCACAAGTTCAAGGAGACCTTCCTTTTACTCGCAGCAATGCCCATGACTGATAACCTGAAGAGGAGTTATAATCTGGATGTGACACAGTCCAGATCTTCATCTCGTCCTCCTGTTGTCTGTTGACATGTGTTAGACTTCCGAGTTTTAAATTGGGAGTTTTGCCGAAGAAACACAGGTGTAGTTTGATTGTAAAGTTGAACTTTTGTAACCTCAAAGACCTCGGAGGACAGTAGAGATCAGGGGGGCAACTCCACTGGTTGTAAGTCTATGAGAAAATGACCCCACTTCCTACCTGAGTTATTAACTCCGTAAACATGATTTTATGATCTTTTGGCAAAGGGGAGTGATTTAGAATTTGCTCAACTCATTTTGAAGATACAAATGTATGATTGGAGTCAGATGTAACACCTGAACACCACCTGTTGAGAGTGCATTGAACTTGTTTGCAGGCAAGCAGAAACGTGAAAACAGTTAAGTGATGGATAAATGTTTGAAATAGCTCGTAATGGGTATTTGTGAAGATAGATGTCTATAAGTAATGCATTAATGGTTGAAATGTGTCACGGATGGGGTATTTGAATTTCTGGATTGTGGGAATACATCTGACAAAAAAAGTCGCAAACCACTGAACTGCTGCATTTGACACACACATTCTTCGTATTTAAAAGTAATCTTTGCTATTGTCTGTGAGGTTTCACCGAGAGCTCTTGAGGGGAGTAAATTGCAGGCTTGTCATCTTGTGAGGAGAATATTTTCTCTTCATAGTTCTGTTGTAAACGTGCACATATTGCCAAATCATTGTGCGGGCGAGGCTCTGTGAGTTAGCTGTTTTGACAACAATACACATCCCCTTTCAGATGACGACACAGTGACACGTAAAGATGAGGCTGCTCTTAAAATTGTGGTCCAATTTGCATTTTTCCCCTTGGACAGTGGACCCAGTGTTCAATGAATTATCCTTTTATGTATTGATTTATTCATTGTCATTCAGAGTAAGGATGTTGGATCGAAATTGTTGTCCTTTTTGCCAGACGTTTCCACAAAAATGTACTTGTAAATTAACAAATGATTGTACAGTAGGAAGCCAGGTTTTGTGCAGCCTTAGTTCCGTTGACCTGGATACCCAATAGTTGCCAGGTTTAATAAACTTATCCATCCATGTTGTGGTTTTAAATGGACTATATTAAAGTCTATTTCGACTAAATCTTCCTAAATCCATGGAATGCTTGTAAAGACATTGAGCATCAGACTTTTTGAGAAATATTCTGAACATTTTTCTCAACCAAAGCTCCCAGTTCTGAGCCTAGTGTGGAGGCACATTGAGATGGCCCACAATACTGTATCCTTGATAAAAGAAGATAGTGATGACAATTAATAAAGACATTTTACAAATGTTTAAAACGTTTTTTTTAAAGATATTGAACCATTTGCCAACACACTGATGAAGTTTAATGTTTATAGAAAAGCATACAAAAGACAAGTGCATAGGTCTTTTTTCATGAAACTAAATGAATCAAATGTACCCTATCAAAACAATGTCATGTCAGTTTCTTGGCACTAGAATTATGAAATCTTTTTAATTCTGGACAACTCATTTTTAAACAGCACTTCTGATATTCATGAAATAGGGTGGTGGTTTACAATTTAGGGTGACAGCAAGGGAAACTAGTTATAAATGTAACCATGAAAAGTTTGAATCAAACATGAAATTGTTCTACGTTTGGCTCTATGTTTTTACTAAACAGGTGTTTGTTGCGTGGGCAGCAGAACTGTATGAGTGCCTATGACATTCTAACATCCTGCGACCCTGAATAGGATAAGCGGTTCGGATAATAACATGGGACAATGCAAACTTTATCTCAAACATGCTGAGAAGTCTAAAGCCAATTTTCTTCAACGCTGATTTACTTTGGAGGTTGTAGCTGGTACCCAGTTTGCTATTTTTGGCATAACCTTTAGTCTGAGGAATGGCTGAATTACTTTGCGAGAGAACCATTGAGTGTTCCGATTTTGTTCATCAAGCTTTGAAACAATACCGGTATTGTTAATGAGTCAGTTCCCAGGGCTGGTTCACTTAAAACTGATTGATTCTGAGGAAAAGGAGATATAGAGCAGGGCTGCAGTTCGTTTAGCTGTTCAGAGAAAATATATATTGTAGGGATGATGGGTAGTATTAAAATGCTTTTTTGTCTCAAATGCATTAAATATAAACACAAAATTTATAAAGTCAGGCAATTTGTAACTTTGAATCAATGTTGTAATGAACAACATGAGCAAAAGTACTCAAAAGCAATACAGCCATGGCTTCAAATAGCATGTTACACAATACTGGCAATTACATGGGATTACTTTCTGCCAAATAGCATTGAAATGAAAACTTCTATCAGTATTTTTGACAAAAAGAACCTATGTGGGATTGTAAAGAGTCTTGTGTATTGTTACTGTTCCTAAAAAAACAGATTATGAATAAGACTTGAAAATATTGTGGTGGTTCAATGTTGCTCTCACGACTAATCTGGTGACATTCAATCACAATTTGTTAACATCATATTAACAGATATAATGTGCGTTAAATTATATGGTTTATATCTCGGAGTCATGCTTTAATTTGCTAATTTGCATTGAACACAAAGTTCAGATGAGACTGATGGAAATGTCAGTAGTCTAAATGTTTTTTCGAAAACTTTGGTCAAATTTTAATTTGTATGTAATGCTGGAACTAGTTGTTTGTTTGTTTGTTTGTTTGTATTTTTTATTCAGTCAATCAAATCAAATACAATACAATATTATCCTATAAAATAAAAAAATACAAAAGAGAGAGACTGAAAAAAAACGCTTATAAATTCCTATCCTAATATAAATTCATATCCTATCATTAATGTATCGTTACAATTGACCCTTGGGGGGACATGCATGTCTGAATCAAATTTCATGGTAATCCATCCCATTTCAGTCCAAACCACAAATGTAAATTGCGTGGTGGTGGTAAAGGAAAAGTCCGTTGGGCTCATTCTCTGGGGACCCGGATGTCTGTACACAGTTTGTTGATGATCCAACCAATAGTTTTAGAGTACAGTATATCGAGCACAGTTTTGGACCGACATTGCCATCTATAGCGCCACACCAGCAGTATAGTTTGAAGTGAAGCCAAGTAGCACTTATAATGTGGCTTTCCGCTGCTTCCTTCTAAAATGCAAGACACACCATGTAACACAACATAAAAAACAAAATACACAACACCACAGGGGCCATTTTGATTTGTCAGACCACAAACTCTGTCCGACCGAACATTTGAATGAACATCACGTTCACTTTTGATTTATTTCACTTTCAGGCTCGAAAGCTGTTGAAAAGGTTGAAAAGGTTTCAGCAGATCTTGGTGTTCATAGTTGTTGACCCTCATCATAAAATTCCCTGCCACATTTTTTCTGAAACCACTGTTCCATGACAGTACTCGGGATGCTGTGAGAAAATAGTATGCCAAATACAATGTTTTTGAGCATGAATAATGTTTTTCCTTGACAGGCAGCTTAAGATCTCTCCGCACTTCAGGGCCCAGTTTGAGTCTGATTGATTTTATTTAAGAACAGAAGATTCACAATCATTCTTTGTGTCTTAATTGTTGAAAAAAAACTAATCTGAGAACTTTCTTTGACTTGTCCTGAACTTAAGGTTATTCTTTCCCTTGTATAAACTGAATTTGTATAGCTTTTTGACATATTTGTACAACATTTTAAATGTCACTGATATAAATGCTTTATATCTTTCACAGTCTATAATCAGAGTAAAAATATTACGACGAATAAAGTAAATTCTGAAAATAATCTTGGATATTTTGTCTTGACCACCAACTCCCATGTGGGGAGTGTTTCTCTGCAGCTGTCAAAAATATACCACCAGAATCAGGAGGATGTCGTATCGACATGCAAAATATTCCCCTCAGAGGTGTCGAGTGTCGTTTCAAAGTGAGCAATAATGAAGTGACGGCCAAGCGCAGTAAACCACTTTCTGTTTCTTTTAAAACCTTGAAAAAAGAACCTATATGGAGAAACCAGGGTTGATGTGAATCACAGTAAAGAGAGTCAAACTCCACCTGTAGTTACATACTTTAAACTGTGCCTGGACCCTTCGCTGGCAGCGCCTGACATTATCCAGGAAACCGTCCAATCGGAGCAGAGTTGGAAGCTGAAGTGGAGCCAAACAGTGGGATCAGATTGAGGACTAAGAGTTGCGCAACATAGTCCTGCATTTTGCACCCACATATTTGGAGTATCCTAAAAAGCAGTGTTCTTATTTATTTAACTCTTTACTTTGTTACTTTTATTCCACTTTCATATAGAGGGATTTGTTAGATGGTACCAAGAATGTTTGTTTTATGACATACTGACAAATAAAGAGAGGTAGCTGTACATTTTGGGGGTTGGAGGTTATTATTATGGTTCTTCGTCCTGTATTTTTGAGCGGATGATAAAAGCCCAGTGTCACAAAGCCATCATTTGGAGCATCTTTAGACACCAAGGCAATAATTGTTAAGTGTTGCAGTCTGTTCAAAAACCTTCAACAACCTTATTATACTTGAGTAATTATCTTGAACCTGAACATGACGACAAATTGTTATTCTTTGACGGTATGGGCGTTAAAAGAGTCTCCAAAACAATTAGTATTTTAACTCTTTACAGCATTGTTGCTGCCTGACATTGGATCTGAATACTTTCTCTGATGCAGAACCAGACGGGGAAGATTGTTCCTCTTGGTTTCATTAACTTCCAATCTTTTTTTATCCTGACAAATCCTTTAATTTTGAGTGGAGAGAGCAATGTTCCTTGCTAGATGGTAACCATTCCATTGCAAGTCGACAAGCCTTCTCAAATTGTATGAGTGTATTTCTGTGTAATCATAAGAGCCCAACTTTTAATTTCCAGCTCGTGTAAAAGTCTTAGCTTTCCCCTTTGAATATATTGTCAATACACACGCTTTCTTTGGGGCAGAGAGCAAACAAAAATGCCAATGCCTAAAAAATGGTTTCCAGCTGCCAACCTCTGGAAAAGCCTGCATGTATTGCTGGGAGGAATGGATCATTGTGGGAGTGATGCTCCCTTTTTCCAAACTAAGAACTAAAGCAATACCATACAATAAGACCCAGTCAAGTCTTCTACATGTAAAACCTGGCAAGGCGTGTAATTGTTTTACTCCTCCAGCTGTGCTTTAGCAGATTGATGGCGCTGACAGGAAAATGGCAAACAGTAAAACACTGTCTAGGTAAACAAATTAAAAGCCAGGGCATCCGTGCTGAAAGGAAAGAAAAGGGATAAAGAAACATGGCTGACAGCATGAAACACAGTGTGTGTGTATTGTTTTTTCCACCTCAGGTTGTATATAAATAGAGTCTACCTTGAGATTTTAAAGGTGTTTGTCGTTCCTCATCCTGCTGTATGGTGGTTAGACTGCGAGAATACTTGAACATTATGAAACTGATACAAAACCAAAAAACAATTAAATTACTAACATGTATTTTTGTGACTTTTTTTACAGGACCTCCGGGAAAGCGAGGAAGAAGAGGCCGCAATGGAGAACCTGGTATGTGTGCAAGTGTGTGTGTGTGTGTGTGTGTGGCCAAAGATCACTGACGTCTCAATCCAGAAACATTCAAATAATAATGCAAGACAACGTCAGCAAATCATACTGCAGATTCAGTCATGTAAAAGTACACTGTATATCTTTGGAGGCCAAAATAGGTTATAGATGTGTAATTTGTGGCCTGGTGGTTTCAGTTTTCACTTGGATTGTTTCAGCTTCAGTCGCCATAGAAACACTACATTTTAACAGCAAAACTGTGAGACAGTGCAGTTTGAGATGATCCCCGAACTCTTTGACGAGGATGGCGTCCGTGTCCAAGTTTTGAGACACACTAACCCTCCTATGGGAATTCTTCCATGAAGTTCAGCGCATATAACAGTTGTTTGTTTCCCCAAATTCAGCAACAACTTGTCGTAATAAGTTCTCCGATCTCTCCTCCCTCCTCCCACACACTCTCCCTCCTGAGCTGAGTCAACAAACTTGGCGCAGCCGAGGCCTGGAGTATCCAGGAGAAGGACTCGTCCCACAGTCGTGTCGCAACAAATTGATTTCACAGCGAGAACATGTACTTGGCGAGGAGCTGCAGCCACACTCCGCTCACCTGATAGTGAACGCGATAATGGGCTCTGGAGTGGGGCAGTGTTCCAGGAGTGAGAGTGCAGCCAACGTTTTAGAACAAAAGTACTGCCCTCGTAAAAATAAATTAGAGAGACAGGGCAAAGTAAGGTCCCAATTTGAAGTGAGGTAGAGTAATAAGGGAGCGGTTTGGTTTCACAGTCTGAGAAACAAACACCGTGTGGAGAGGAAGAAAAAAAACGATCTGCTGGTTTTACCACCAAATCCAGCCGCTACTTTTCTAAAGTCACAGGGATCACTTCCAGTAAGCTGTTATTTGAGTATTGGAGATTCTATTTCTACCTTCATTTTTTATTTGGCCAAATTAGTTTTGAATCCCATTGTGGCCATTTTGAGATTGTGTGGTGGGGCTTTCTGCCTCTCCTTTTTTCTGAGTAACATGATACTAAAGTAATCCAGTGCATGACTTGAAAGCCGAGGGAGGGGAAAAAGAATCGAAATCAATTGATAAACAGACAAAAATTCAATGTTCTGGTTAGATCTGTAATATTGCCAGTCTTTGTTGATACAGCGTTTAACTTTCAAATAAGCATCCATCATGCCAGCATATCTCAAATAGCACCATTGTGCAAAGACTCTATCTGGTCAGCCAGAGAAAATGTGGAGAATGTGAGCAGCTTCTTTTAAACAAATCAATTGGAAACAATCAAGCAATCATAACCCACTCACAATGTCTGGACTCGAAAGTGGCTTCAGGAAAGACAATAGGGAGCAATTGGGATGACAGGCCTGACCACTTTGTATAAAAGCCCAAATTACAGCACGAAACAAGGCTGAGGTACATTGTCAAATCGGAGTGACCTGGTGACCTGAACGAGAGAGACTGTTATATTAAGGTCAGCGATGCAGTGTTTGCACTAGCTTTGTATCTGCACCTTCAATGACATTTCAATGGCTTCACGGAAATCAAAATGAAAGCTTTTGTACAGAGAATGTCCTTTTAAATATGTTTCAAAGGTAATTTGCATATTAGCATGCAATTATAGCTCAGTTATTTCTGCTACATTTACGGTTTGAATATGTTGGCAGGTATATATAATTTAAAAAAAGGTTTGCAACACTGGCTGATGGTGAAGGAAAGCATATTTAATTCATGATTTGCTTTAACCAAAAGTAAGTAAGCCGCAGCAAGTTTCCAACAAATTCAGGCCGAGGTGTGTTGCAGTTTACTCATCTACAAAGGCGAGGAAAGCTCTCGGCCAGACTTGGCTGCAACTGACAGAGAGAACAAATAGGAAAAAGACACAGTGATATTTACCTATGTATAAAACATGAATAGGATACTTTATTAGGATCACTTGTTTGTTTTCTGGTAACATATGGGAAGGAAAAGTGTGGCATGACGGTTACGGATGAAAAACGCTTTTGTAGCAGTGAAAGCAACATTTTCAGACGGTTCCAGCAGGTGGCCAACGCTGGAAAGTGTAACAAATTTCCTCCCATATTTTCCCTGCGTGAACAATAGGCACTTTTTACTTATGAACTTGCCTTCACAAAAGGACAAATTGATGCTCAACGAGAGCCGGTTGAGCAATTTAACCTTAGAGTGAAGAAAGCCCTGATTCTTCTTTTAAAAAGTGAGATCAGTTCAAAGTGAGCCTCATTGTTCACCTTTATGTTATAACAGAGCATAACAACAACAACAACAACAACAACACTCACCTTGCTGTTAGCAATCACACATTTAATGAAATGAGTGAGTTCCGTAACGTTTCCATTAGCTGATGACAGCAGGAGTTTGGCACGCCGTGGAGGAAATGACTAGCGGGTGCCAGTGTGGGAAACAGAAAGTGAAACTCAAAGTGAGCTTTGAGGGTGGATTATTTCACATTATGTCACGGACTATTTAATTTTACAAGGATTATATTTCCTCAAATAATGTTTTTGGTCTAATTGATGCCATCACATTTAAGAACGCTTACCTTTTGAGGTGGCTGTTATGTGCTTTTCAGCATATTGCACCTTTTTATGACATCATTTCTTTGACTTTCCGTAATTTGTACCGAGCCATTTGACACAGTGGGACAGGTTTATTAAAAACAAAGTGGTCTACTGTAACTCAACGACCCATGATGCATCGCTACAGAAGTACAGCCCAGCGAGCCTCAAACACGCGGCTCCTTAAATACTCCAGCTGCTGGAATAATTTGCACTTTCTCCTGGTCATGAAGAAGAACAGTTCAAGAACATAGGACTTGTAAAGAAAATAAGAATCCCTTTTATTTTAGGGTTAAAGCAGCTGGGTACCTTTTTAATAAGAACCGAAAGGCCCTAAATGATTTGCAGGGCCCTAAAGTGCGTTGGCACACAGTCCTTTGAGCAGCAGTAATTGGGGGAAAAGACGAGTGTCAGCTCGCAAGAACGTGGGAGGATTTTTTTAACAAGCGTGCCACTCCATGTAGTCGTGAAATTAGAGAGACTTACAAATGTGATCACCGGGCCTGGTGGCCATTGTTGGCCAGGCTGCATGGAAAATGGATTGCAATTTGTCACAGGGCTATTGTTATATAAACCATACTGTAGGTAGAAATGGAGGTGGAATTTTGTAGTTACACTGAAGTATAAAGTCTGTGTATTCTGCATAGTCACTGAACACTTCATAGAAGAGACGGATCTCTACCGAATATTCCTTCCCAAAGAGCAAAAATGTCAGCAAGAGCCTGATTTCCCATCGGAGTTATTTGGAGATGTGGTTTTAGTGGAACATTGATGATATGAGTCTGTTTGATCGCTGATTGAAAACACACTAAGTACTTTTTCCTTCTTCTCCTTTCTCTTTCAGGACTTCCTGTAAGTATCCCTGCTTCACATCTTCCACCACTGTGATGCCCATGCGAAGGTAAAAACGGTGAAAGCTAACTGCAGGATGCCGTTCAGCTAATGCTTCCTCACTGTTCAAGTCAGGAGCAATTTACACAAAAGGGAAATATTTGCATAAAACCTTAATGTGCTACATTATTGCCTAACCATTAGGTTGCCAGGTAACCAGTGGGGACTGCATGTAAGTCAATGTAAAACTACAAACGAGATCTAACATATGAATTAGTGAGCTTTAGACTTTGTGCGAGATCGATGTTAAAAAGTATTAAACTATGTTTTTACAACTGATGTAAAAGACTTCCAACTTTGACAAATGTGCTGCTAGAAATCTCTGTTGTAATATTATTATTAAATGAATCTCTTTATTCCTGCCTTCCCCTAATAGGGACCCTCGTCCCGGTCATTTGGGAAGTCTGGTTTGTAACATCCTTGCTACCGTCCTCCATCCCTGCCCGCTTCCAGCACCCAGACAGATTAGCTCACCTCATTATACTGCCGGGTGATCACAGATCCACTCCCCTTAACAGATGGAAAACGTCAGAGTTTCCCCAAAAGATGAAAACAAACCCATACTTACATAAGCACCGAGGATTGTGACAGTTAGCTGTATAACCGGGTCAAGCGGGCGCTGTATGCGTGTGCGCTGTTAAAATTATTTATAGTCCGGAGGCATGTGCGATTGAATAGGTATCATAACGTGTGCGGACTGAGCTGTAAAAGCTGTAAGTTAATCTTCAGAGCCTTCTCAGGCACTCGCTCCTGGGGTTCTGGGCCGTAAGTAAGTGCAGGTGGTCTCACTTCTTCCACTCTCTCGCCAGGCCATACATCTGACATGTCAAATCCTACTGTGAGATGTCTCAAGAGCCGACTGAAACCTGTAAAGTATTTCTCTAAAAATGTTGGATTTGCCTGTAAATGTATGGGCTGACTGTTTTGTTTGGTACTTGGAGGATTGTTTCCTTCGGGTGAGTCGTAGTAAATCCAGTGCACAAAAAGGAGATACCTCACAATGTCCCAGTTGTGGCCAGCAACTCTCTGACTCTCTGTTTTTTACTATAAGAAAAGCAACCAGGTTTATGCAGAACTTCTACTGCACAAAGCAAAAAAGCGTATAATGTACAGTACAGACCAAAAATGTCTGAGGGCTGACTACTGTCTCTTTGTGAAGAGACTTTGGGTGAGTCATTGTCAGATCATTGCAATTTCTTAAGACTGTTTTTGAAGTCTGTTTTTTTATTTTTATATGTAGGAAGTGACCTCATGTGGTTTCTCATTTGCCATGCCTACCCGGGGGATGACAGGGGACACGTCTCTATGAATATTCAACAGCTCCCTTTATAACTCTGGGAAAACTGAGTAAATTGGACACAGCCCTCTCAGCCAAAGAATTATCGGCCCGCCGATGTATGGACAGGACCCGGCGGCTGCAGTGACACGAGGAGAAAATAGATCTCCTCTAACAAAGCTCATCAGGAAAGATCTTGATTCGAGGTTTGCAGAAGACATGGAATCATTATTTGGTTTCATGTAATTGGGCTTTTGTGTCCATTTTGCATGGGATCACAGGGTCAGATGTCAAGATGTTTGGTTGGATATCTTGTCTAGTCTGTATGGAGACATGTTCGAGGTGATTTTCAACTTTTACAGCATTCAAGGAAGAGTATTTTGGCTCTTCTTGTTCCTGAAACCAGAGGAAGGTTTATTTCACTGTACATAAAAGTCTTTGACATGACAGCTGAGGCAAGAATTATCATATATTTGGTTCTCATTTAAAAAATCCTCATATTTTTGCTGCAGTTCAGGAGGGGCCCTGTGTCAAAACATCAACCCCAAGCACCAACCGCTGTGTGACTGTGTATGTGTGTGTGTGTACACCATTTAGCACCAATCAAGCATAAAACACCATCCCTAGGGCTGCTTAAGAGTACCCACTAACACCACCCACTGAGACTGTACTTTTTTTTAGCGCAGACTGCATGCCATAATTAAAATGATAAAGAAAGAGAAAGAAACATGTAAATGAGGACGGAAGGGGAAATACTTGAAAATGGTACAACGTTGGAATAGCAAACCCACTTCAGCATACCTCTGCACCACACCGTAGTCTCAAACCAGGCCACTTACAAGTCAGTCATGTTAGCAATGAGGTCAATAAAGCTGGTTGCCTCTGCATCTGTGTTTGCCAAAGTCATTTCCACCCCCCTTACTTCACAAGATTCCAGAGACGCAGGTTGAAGATGAACTGTCACAATGCATGAATTATGCAGCTGTGCCACAGGGATTAGAGGAAATGTGAGGGTGAAGCAGAGGAGGCCAGACGCCCTCCACCTTTCATCCTTCATCTGCTCTGCGCCGCAGCTCCACACCTGTTAATAAAACATGTTCCAGCTGGACTTGGATCACATTTTCCCCCACGGAAAGGGGAGAAGGCGTCGGTTTATCTGAAACTGAGACCCTAGTGTGGTGGCCATGCGTGCTCTGATGTTGTGTTGATTTAGAAATATTGCTCTGCACATTCACAGTTTCACATCACGGTCGCAGGAGGAGACACGAAGAGGCTTTGGCGCGTATGGAGGGCCACAAAGAGCAGCAAGGCCATTCATTTGGGCCCCTAAGGGCAGTGGCACCAGAGGAGGCCTACTGCCACCGTCTGTGACAACATTACAAGTTTGACCTTTCTAGATGTCAGCCCTCTGCTCATGCTGTGCCCATCAGCAGCACTTGACTGTCAGCGACATAACTCTTTGCTCTAGTATTTTACAAATACCAACCTATCCACTATTGCCACATCCATTTTTGCCCTCAGTCCCTTCTTGTCTTTTAGCCCTCTCCAAAGACAAAAAGCTACACTACAAAAGCCATCGATCCCTTTCTCATTTTGACATCCACTCCACAAACTTTTCTTGGAAACTTCTGAGAAGCCGACTTCCTTTTAGATCATGCATCAGTTTACATAAAATGCATCAGGGTTGCAATGGGGCAGGAAAGTTGCGACAGAGACCGAAAACTACAACTCCAGAATACTATACTACTGTAGCAATATGCTTAATCAGCATTATGTGAACTCATTTAGCAAGGGCTTAAATGTAAATGCTCATTTCAATGTAAATGTATATGCAAGTCCTGAACTCCAGCTTTAAGGAAGGGCTTTTTTGATTGAGAGCGATTTTCCATCAAATAATGAGACATGTAGAGCTGCCACTATGTGGTTCTAATTGAATCAACAGAAGTGAAATAAATCTATTTCCAACTGGAACATTGTACCTTATTCAACATTTCATATTCAGCCGAAGAATTTTGTGGGTCAGAAATTTGCTTGCATATTGTGCAGACATTAAAATTGGCTTTGGTTTTAGGCTTTTTATGGATACAATTTGGTTAGAGCTGTTTAAATGTTTCCCCTCTTCGGGAATGACGAGACCTTCCCTGACTGAGATTGTGAATTAGAATCTCCTCCATCCCGAGCCTGTTCTCACACAACGCCACACCTATAACCAGTCACACCATCAGTTTCAGTTGCTTCAGTTCACAGCGTCCCCGCTCCCACAGGAACATCATACACAACACTGAACTAGCACACACCCACACAATCACAAACACATACGCACACATTAAAGTCATTTTATGCGGGCTAATTGTGATACACTGTGAATATGGGAACCAGATGCCATTCCCAAGTCAGTTTTCCAGTGTGGTTTTCCTATCCCTGCCTAACCTCTGCGTCCAGATTCCCCCGACGAGCACCAACCACTTGTGGTCCGCCGCTTCTGCCCATTCTGCTCTGATTACTTACATCCCTGTCCTCTTTCAGTCCCCCCCACCCCCTACCCCCACACTCCCAGGGCCTATGTAGAGCGAACAAATGGAAGTGTAGATGTACACTTCCCGTTTGTAGTGTTTTTACTGGATGTGTGCGAATCTGTTCATGTTTGAATTGCATTGGTGCAATTGATCAAACATTTGTCTCCACATTTTTTGCTGGGTAGAGAGGTTATGGGAAATGTTGAGAGAATTAATGCTACATTATTATCTTAACGATGGTGCAAAAAGAATGAAATGCTCTTAAAAGCAACTCATTGCTGGTCGAGTGTAATCGCTGAAAGAAGAGTGAAGCATTTTTGTAAAAAACATTCAAATTTGATTGCACTCACAAACATAATTCCCAAAATGTAAATGTCGTAACATTTCAATCAGGCAGGTTAAACTCAATCCAGATTGTTGTGAGATCCAGACCTCTCTGTTTCAATGTGTGGCAAACATGATGCATCACTTAACTCGTGCGTAAGTCAGGGTTTAGTCTTTTCAAGCCCTTTACGACGGCCCTGCTCCCACTTCTGTGGCGAGCAGCACTCCTCACCTGCCCCCCTCTTGACTTACTCATTCCCTGTCAACACTTGGTGCCTGGAGATTTGCTTTGCTTCACTTCCTGTGTACACACATGTTTATTCATATTGTGTAGCTGTGTGAGAATTGAGAAAACTGTTTGCCCGTAAAGAAAAGTTTGTAAAAGCGGTAGTTGTTGGCCTGTGCTCCCAGAGATGCCAGTGAGATGATTGGATCCATGTGGCCGGCAGTTCGTGCTCCAGCAACTGCTGCCAGCCCCGTTGGCCCAGGTTCTGCAACGAGGATATGAGCTCCGTTTGATGGATTGGTTCTCTGGACCTGGAGACATTTAACAGGTCACTGTGATGAAAACAAGCACACATACAGATCCCCTGTTCCTGACTTTTTTGCATCTAGTTGGATTAGATAGATTGCGGCGGAAGATTGTACCAGCAGCTTGCAGCCAAACCCACGAGAACTACTTTGCTCATGTCAACAACAGCGAAAGCTGTGGCTGCGAGCCAGCCTTTCTCCTTGCACTGCTCAGTCAGGCGAGCGCCGTCAAGCTTTCATTCATCATGTTTGAGTCAATTACGGAAGAGTAGGAACTTGAAGAACGGATATTCAGTGTCTTCCCTACTATGTGAGACATTGTGAAAATAGGCGGACAGAAGTTTTACCTTGTGAGTTAGTGGACTTTGCCTGGATATTTATTGTGTGATAGATGATGAATTCACTTTGTTGGATCGAGGCCTGCTACTTGATTTAGATTGTACTCACCTTATTTGTTGGCATTTAATCCCTTTGTCAGAGTCAAGTCCTTACATCGGATCACGAGCACCAACATGTGCAGAACTTGAGTGAGAAAGTGAATGCCTTTCCTTGGAAATATTTTGACACAATGGAGTTTTTCGGGAAGAGTAAAAAAAATCAATCATTGCTTCGGGCACATTGTCACACTTCTTTGCAGATGACCACAACCAGCTTCAGCAGAATAGCGCGGAACAGGCGTTAGGTTTTTGTCCGACATTGGCCGTGTAATAGCGTTCATTCACCTCCTTGAGCATGTGTAGGACACAAACAGGCCTCACGATGTGGCTCTGGTCAAATACCCAGAATACCCGTACGGTTCATCGATAGTGTGAGGTTTAACTTCGTCTCGGCTTCCATACTTTGGTCATGGGATGGGATATCAGAGTTTAAGTTATCTGAGAGGGTACAAATACTGAAGAAATGTACATGCAGAAGCATCTTGAATGTACATAGATCTTTAAAAATATATACAGTAGAATATGAAACTAAGAAAAAAACCACATCATCCATCCGCTCTACAGTAGGAAGTGGTAAACATGTTTGAAAGTGTCACAAGTCAAAATCTATAACTTAAGATGAAAGAAAGACCAACACAGAATATATGGATTTCTATATCTCGATAATCAGCATTGCAGGAGCCACATTTGATGCCAGGATCATTTTATTGAACATCATTCACTGTTTAATATGAAGTGAAGCCACTTGCATTGTCAGATATGCATGGCAATGTTCCTGTTGCTTGCGGGCTTGGCCGCCGTTCACTTCGCGTTTTTATATTTCCCCCGCAGACCGTTCCATATTTCTCCCCTACTCTGTTTTAAAGGTGGCATGGGATTTCCTCTTCTTTGTCGTACCAACAGCTCATTTGGGCCATTGCAGCAGACAGTGGTCATGGTTTGGCTTCGAATGGTCGTGTTTATGGATACAAAAAAAGCTTAATCCTGAACCAGTGGTCCACCAAAAATGTGACAGTATCATGCACACATGATGTTCTGTTACAAATCATCTTGTGATGGAAGTTTGACATGAGTTTGCCTCGCGTTAAGCTACAGAAGATGTGAGGCTTTACATCAATGTGATACATGTCATTTCCAATAAGTGCCTCTGCTTTGGGGGTGTCTACATTATGTTTATCACCACACATATGAAAAAGAGGTATTATTTTTCAGCTCCCTTCCACAAACTAATCTTTTAAAGAGGCTTTCTGCAAAAATAATAGTCCTAACCCCTACAGTAAAAGTGAAATACTGTCTGTACAAAGGGAGAGAGCTAGCCTGGCTCTGTCCAGCAAGGACTCTATTGCTCATTAATCAACTTTAATTGATTTATTTTGGAATCTGCACAAGACCAAATTGTAAAAACAGCAAGTTGTGGTTTTACGGTGGGTGAAGGTGCCGGACTATTTTTTTGAGGGGTAGCAGTACCTCTCCGGGGTTCTCCGCTGGATGGCTAGCAACTCATGAGAAAGCTGCAGGAAGTTACTGTGGTTCGGCAAGAAAAGAGCATTTTGTTACCTCTGGACTGAGCCATGCTAACTGTTTCTAACTGCATGCGGCCATTCAGGAATCGAGTGTGATCTGAATGTAAAGGTGTCAAAGGCCCTATAGGGTTAACCATAGCCCGCGTTGAGCACGTTAGACCAAACAGAAGCAGCCTGATGAGCTTCGGAGCACCTGCTGCTGGGCTGCTTTTGAAAAAGAGCAAGAGCAGAAGCAGTAAAAACAAAGATGTGGAGAGCGTACACAGGTGCTGATTACTAACCTTCCTGAAGGCAGACTGAAACCACAAAGCTGCAGAGACTGCTTGACAAGTCGAAACCCGCTGAAGTACAGTTCGCTCCTTTTTTGAACTGGTCCTTGCAGAAGAGCTGTTTAATAGTCTCTATAAAAGACTCTCATTGTACTGGCTAAAACATTTTGGAAAGGCTCCAGTGGGTACTGTCTGTCCATGTGATGTGCAAACTATGGGCCGAATAACAAGCAGGTGCAGGCTGTGTCGCAAAATCATTTCCACATGCTTTACAACCAGATGGAGGAGATCAATTGACGTGTTGTTTGTGCACAATATGGTTAGGTGTGTTAAACGCAGCATTCCACTTGTGAAGGTTAAATCTACCAGTATCTGTAGCTCAGGGAAGCTTTTACTACGACTTGGTAACTATTATACATAATCAAAATGTACATTTTCAAAAAGATAACAAATGAAGCTTACATGTCTGCTAGCATTACTTAGCTCCCTGAATCACAACAATGTATGCAGTTACTTTGAGGTACATTGGAAGATTAAATAAAAATGGGATAGTGGTAACACCTGATAGTGTGTGATAACTTTCATAACACTGTTACAGAGTGCTTTATAGTAAAAACTAAACACATTTAAAACACAACAAGAATCAATTAACTTAAAGTCAGACAAAAAAGAATGAACTAAGATATCCTAAAACACAAATCATAACACAGCAAAGCGATTCTGAAAGATGGGGTTTTTTCAAAAGTGACATAAAAGATGGAATAGAGTTTGCAGCCCTGATCGCCTCAGGTAGGAGCGCTGACGGCACAGCCTCCATCCCATTGATTCATGCATCTGGATCTTGGTCAAACAAGGAATGACACATCGGAGGTTCTTATGGTGCGGGATAAGACTAATAATAAGATCTGATAGATAACTTGCTTTGGCCGAGGCCTCTCGGGGCTCTATACGTAATTAATAATTGTGACAGGTTCGTGGCCGTCACCGGTAGGTTTGCCCCTAAGCCCCAAGGAATGCGCAACCAGAGGGAACGTTGGTAACGTGTTTTATTGGCGCGCTCTGACCGTCGACTGTGTCTCTGCTCATGGCTCCCCTCTTCCTCCTGTCCAGCCCCTTTATGGGGACAGAGCCTCGCAGATACACAACCCCAGATTGTCATCAGCTGGTCTGATGACAATCAGACACCGTTCCCTGAACCACACCCCCGCTCCACCCACTCAGCAGCCGAGCCTAAACACCCCCCCCTGCCACATACCTCCACCGCCCGACTTAGGCCGGGCCAACATCCGAACCTATTCCCCCTCCCCATGAGGAACTAAGGGGAGGAACCCCCAGGGTCCTAAAGACCTCGCCACCCAGCTGTCTGGTGTCCTGCAGCGCCTCTTCAACCTCAGCCTGAGGCTGGGGAAGTCCCGTGCTGTGGAAGACGTCGTGCCTGGTCCCTGTCCCAAGAAGTCAACACCATCTGGCCTCAACGACTACCGACCGTCGCCTCACCTCCCATGTGATGAAGGTGCTGGAGAGGCTGGTCTTGGCCCACCTCCGCCGCAGGTGAAATCGTCGCTGGACCCTCTGCAATTTGCTTACCAGCCTCATGTGGGAGCGGACGGCGCCATCATCTACCTGCTGCAACGAGCTCAGTCGCACCTGGATGGAACCGGTGTCTCTGTGAGAGTCACTTTCTTTGACTTCTCCAGTGCATTTAACACCATCCAGCCACTGCTGCTGAGTGAGAAGCTGCGGTGGCAGTGTGGACGCGTCCACCATCTCCTGGATCACTGACTACCTCACAGGCAGACCACAGTTTGTCAGAATGGGCGTGTGCTGTCTGGAACGGTGGTCAGTGATGTTGGAGCCCCACAGGAACTGTTCTGTCTCCTTCCTCTTCACCCTGTACACCAGTGACTTCCAGTACAACACGGAGTCATGCCATCTGCAGAAGTACTCTGATGATTCTGCAGTGGTCGGGTGTATTAGGGATGGACGGGAGGAGGAGTACAGGGCAGTGGTGAGTGACTTTGTAAAGTGGGCGATGAGAACCACCTGCGGCTGAACGTGGCCAAGACCAGAGAGATGGTGGTGGACTTCAGGAGGAAGGCGACAGCTCCTACACCTCTGAGTGTCCTGGGAGTGGGCGTGGACATGGTGGAGGAGTACAAGTACCTGGGCGTCTCCATCGACAGCCGACTGAACTGGAAGGCCAACATCAACGCTGTGTACAAGAAGGGATGAGTCGACTTTTTCCTGAGAAAGCTTGATCCTTCAACGTGTGCAGCAAGATGCTGGAGTTATTCTACCAGTCGGTTGTGGCCAGTGTGCTGCACTTTGCCATTGTCTGCTGGGGAGCAGCATCGAGCCGTGACACCAGCCGTCTTAACAAACTGGTTAGGAAGGCTGGCTCCATCATCGGCTGCCAGCTGGAGCACCTGGAACAGGTGGTGGAGAGGAGGTCGTTGAAGAAACTGGTGTCCATATTGGACAACCCGGACCACCCTCTCCACCACCTCCTACAGGGACAGAGGAGTACTTTCTCCAGACGTCTCCTCACGCTCCGCTGCCACAAGGAGAGATACAGGAGAACATTCCTGCCGACGGCTATGAGGCTCTACAACAGTTCACCTCTTGCCAGATCACCCTAACCCTTCTTATATTTGTGTTTTTTATTTTATTTTTATTTTTATTATTTTTATTCTTGTGTGTTGCTGCTACTGGCTCGACAAATTTCCCCTTGGGGATTAATAAAGTATATATCTATCTATCATCTATCTATCTAGCATATCTGTCGGTGCACAACAGTACCCCCCCCTCTAGGGCCAACTCCTGATGGCCCAGGCTGATTGTAAAAGTCGTGGATAAGAGTCTTGTCTACGATAAATGAAGCAGCTACCCAGCTTCTAGCCTCAGGACCGTAACCCTTCCAGTCTACCAGGAATTGCTTGCCCCTCCCCCTATTACGGACCTCCAGTAGCTTACGGACCTTGTAAACGTCACCCCCTTCAAAGAACTGGGGCGGTGGAGGGGCTTGAGGCGGAACAAGTGTGCTCTCACACACCGGCTTGATTCTACTAACGTGAAACGTTGGGTGCACTCTCAAGGTCCTGGGAGTTGCAAGCGTACCGACCGGGTTGATGACTCTGGACACTGGAAACGGACCCACAAATCTCGGAGCCAGTTTCTTTGAGGCGACATGGAGTGGTAAGTCTTTGGTAGAGAGCCAAACCTTTTGGCCTGGACTGTAGGAGGAGCGACCCTGCGATGAACGTCCGCAACAGCCTTCATCCGAGCTGAACTGGAGAAGAGACTGGCGAGCACCAGCCCAAACTCTGCGACAACGTCTGATCATGGCATGTGCCGATGGAACCATCACCTCTTCCTCGTTGTTAGGGAAAAGTGGAGGCTGGAAACCATTGACACAATGGAATGGAGAGAGACCTGTGGGCCGTAGGAAGGGTATTGTGGGCAACCTCGACCCATGTGAGGTGGTCACTCCAGGTGGTCTGGTTCGGGAGACGAGACAACGAGCGTAGTCTCTAGTTCTTGGTTCAGACGCTCCGACTGTCCATTTGACTGAGGGTGATATCCTGATGACAGGCTGACGGTGGCACCTATGAGTCGACAAAACTCTTTCCAGAAGGCGGAAATGAATTGTGGACCCTGTCGGAAACAATGTCATTAGGGAATCCATGGATCCTGAATACGTGATTCATCATGACCTCTGCGGTGACTTTGGCAGAGGAAGCTTGGTCAATGGGATGAAGTGAGCCATCTTTGAAAATCGATCAACCACTGTTAGAACCGTAGTCTTGCCTCTGGATGAGGGAAATCCTGTCACAAAATCCATCGAAATGTGTGACCAAGGACGATGGGGAATCGGCAGCGGCTGGAGCAAGCCCATCTTAACTTGAGATGAGGTCTTATTACACGCACACACCGGACAAGCCGCTACATACTCGGCCACATTTTCTTCATGGATGGCCACCAGAAACGTTGTTGAATCCTGAACATTGTTCTTGCTACTCCCGGATGGCACGAAAGCACAGATGAGTGAGCCCAGTGGATGACCTTGGAGTGAAGAGCCTCAGGAACAAACAGCAGATTGTTGGGACACTCGCTAGGCGCTGGATTCATGACATTTGCCTCTTTAACGTCTGACTCCACTTGCCAGGAAAAGGCTCCGATCACCCGGTTAAGTGGAAGGATGGTCTTGGGCTCTACCGTAAGTGGTTCGGGATCGTAAAGACGAGACAAAGCATCGGGTTTTTGATTCTGAGACCCGGGACGAAAAGAGAGTGTGAAGTTGAATCTACTAAAGAAAAGTGTCCACCTGGCCTGACGGGAGTTGAGACGCTTAGCCTTTCTTATATATTCTAGATTCTTGTGATCTGTCCAGACTGATAACGGTTGCACTGCACCCTCTAGCCAGTGTCTCCATTCCTCGAGGGCAGCTTTTACAGCTAACAATTCCTTGTTTTCCACGACATAATTCCGCTCTGCCGTTGTCAACTTCGCGACAGGTAAGCACATGGATGCATCTTGTTGTCTTCTGCAGAACGTTGAGACAGTACTCCTCCAATTCCCTCATTGGAAGCATCCACCTCGACCATAAACTGGCGCTGGGGATCTGGAATGGTGAGTATGGGAGCTGATGTGAATCTATCTGAGAAGTTTGAAAGCAAGATCCGCCTGGGGGGTCCACTTGAAGGGAACCTTAGGAGAAGTCAGAACATGCAGAGGAGCAGCAACAGAACTGAAATTCCTAATAAACTTCCTATAGAAGTTAGCAAATCCTAGGAACTGCTGAACCTTTTTCCTGGAGTCTGGTGTGGGCCACTGGGATACTGCACTGACTTTCGCAGGATCCATTTGGATATGATTAGGTGAGACTATGTATCCTAAGAAAGACACCTCTTCTGTGTGGAACTCGCACTTCTCTGCCTTGACATATAGCTGATTATCCAGTAGTTTCTGCAACACTTGGCGGACATGGTTAACATGAGATTTAGCGTCTGGGGAGAAAATCAGTATGTCATCCAGATACACAAACACTGAAATATTCAAGAATTCCAAAACCTCATTCACAAAAGCTTAAAAAACAGCCGGTGCATTGCACAGTCCAAAAGGCATTACCAAGTACTCATAGTGACCATTCTGAGTGTTGAATCCAGTCTTCCACTCATCCCATTGTTTTATTCTAACCAAGTGATATGCATTTCTTAAATCCAACTTGGTGAATATCTTGGCCGTGTGAAGCAGGTCAAGAGCATATGACATGAGTGGCAGAGGATAGCGGTTCTTCACCGTAATGTCATTTAGTGGACTGTAGTCTATGCAAGGTCTCAGAGACCCGTCTTTCTTTCCCACAAAGAATCCCGCTCCGGCTGGAGACGATGAAGGACGGATAATCCCTGATTTGAGTGAAGAGAAAATGTATTCATCCATTGCTGTTCTCTCAGGTCTCGAAATCGAGTAAAGTCTCCCCTTGGGAATGGGGGCTCGGTAAGAGATCAATGGGACAGTCAAAATCTCGGTGAGGAGGTAGCGACAAGGCTTTAGACTTGTTAAACGCTTCTTTTAAATCATGGTAACAGGAAGGTACCTTGTGTAGATCAGGATAGTCAGGGTGATCTATAATGATCCTACTAGAGTCTGTTGGTGCATTAACAGGTTGCGAAAGTTTACACCTGCCCTTACAATCCTCTCCCCATTCCTTAACTTTCCTGAAGGCCAGTCTATGTGAGGATTGTGGATCTTCAGCCAAGGAAACCCCAAAATAATCGGGTGCTGAGTCGACTCAAAAATATGAAATTGCATGCTCTCGGTATGGTCCTTATTTATAGTAATCCGTATGGGCTCAGTGCAATGGGTAACTGTGAACAACAAGCGGCCGTCTAAGGCACTGGCACTAACAGGATGAGATAGCGGGACAGTTTTATTTTTAGCTGTTTGACTAGGCCCCAGTCTATAAGGCTTTCGTCAGCCCCTGAGTCTATTAACACACCCTGGTCAATGGTCTGATTGTTAATACAAATGTCTACCTGAGTAACAGGTCGAGGAGGGAAGTCTGCGGGAAACTTGCTCACCAGCGCCCTCCTTTTGACTGGTGAGCACGATCTTTTCCCGGGCATGAAGCGAGTTGATGACCCGGCTGGCCGCAGTAGAAACAGCAACCCTCCCGTAGACGGCACTGCCTCTCCTCCAGAGAAAGCCTGGTTCTTCCAAGCTGCATGGGTTCACCGGAGTCATTCGGAAGTGTAGTCCTCTGATGGTCCGGTAACATGAGCTGGAAATCCTCCGCTGGCGGCGCGACCCTCCGAGGCGAATTCTGGAAGCTGGGAATAACATCTCGGTTGCGTCGACGCTCCCTCTCTCTTTCCCGAAGACGGTTATCGATCCGGATGGCCACAGCGATGAGGGATTCTAGATCCCGGGGTGTCTCGCCTTCCTGTCATGAAGGCGTCACGAAGAGCCGGAACATTCCATCCGCTGTCCGCTGCTGCTGTACGAAACTCGATGGCATAATCAACCACCTGACGGTTGAGCTGATGTATTTGAAACAGTCTTCTGCTGGCCTCCGTAGCAGGCGATGAGTGGTCAAAAATGCGCCTCATAGTCTCTATGAAATCGGCCAATGAGTAACATAGTTCGGTGTCTCTAGACCATTCTGCAGTAGCCCAGGCTGCAGCTCTTCCCGTTAAATGAGACACAATAAACGCCACTTTACCATGCTCAGATAAAAAAGCTGCTGGGTTGTGTTGAAAATGCAGATCACACTGTACCAGAAAGGCTCTGCAATTCGAAGAGTCTCCGGAAAATCCTTCCGGAAGAGCCAGCCGTAACGGGGAGGAAACAGCCTGACCTGGGTCGTCAGCTGGAGTATTGACAGGCAAATTGTCAGCTGTGGATGACGTCACCGGAGGAGCAGTCTGTTGATGAGTGAAAAAATTATTCATTTGGGCAACCAGTTGTTGCATCTGTGTAGATAATTCTTCCTGAACCCCGGCCTGGCGTCCTCTCAGCTCTTGTATTTCCGCTGACTTTGTCCAGTTTTCCTCGTGATGAAAAATCGTCACGCCCTGTACCGACAGAGCGGCGTGAAGCGTTCTGGTCGGCTGGGTCCATAATGTGGTCAGTTCGTTCTGTTACGAGCTCAGACACTTAGGAAGTAGGACCCAATTGCGACCGGGAGACAGAGATAAAGTATTTGTAAGTACTTTATTTTCGGTTCTGCAGTGAACAAATGAAAGCGCTCACGTAGTGAGGATCAAAACTCAAGAGCACACAATCATACCCCGACCTGATCATGGCAAAAGACCAGACGAACTGACAAGGAACACTGGGAGACAGGGGAATTTAAGCACATGGTAACAAGACACAGGTGGGACCAATCAGCGGCGGGGCTGACACTGATGAGCATAGGAGACAGGTGTGATGACAGGTGAAAACAATCAGGAAGCCTGGAATGAGAGAAAGCGAACATAAATGACATGAACCTCTCTAGCATATCTGTCGGTGCACAACAGATAATCAGCATTGCAGGAGCCACATTTGATGCCAGGATCATTTTATTGAACATCATTCACTGTTTAATATGAAGTGAAGCCACTTGCATTGTCAGATATCAGATATGCATGGCAATGTTCCTGTTCACTTACGTTTTATATTTCCCCCGCAGACCGTTCCATATTTCTCCCCTACTCTGTTTTAAAGGTGGCATGGGATTTCCTCTTCTTTGTCGTACCAACAGCTCATTTGGGCCATTGCAGCAGACAGTGGTCATGGTTTGGCTTCGAATGGTCGTGTTTATGGATACAAAAAAAGCTTAATCCTGAACCAGTGGTCCACCAAAAATGTGACAGTATCATGCACACATGATGTTCTGTTACAAATCATCTCGTGATGGAAGTTTGACATGAGTTTGCCGAGCGTTAAGCTACAGAAGATGTGAGGCTTTACATCA
Source organism: Pseudoliparis swirei (assembly GCF_029220125.1). Classification (NCBI taxonomy): domain Eukaryota; kingdom Metazoa; phylum Chordata; class Actinopteri; order Perciformes; family Liparidae; genus Pseudoliparis; species Pseudoliparis swirei. Next base: position 8,657,261 of record NC_079408.1, read on the forward strand.
ATGTGATACATGTCATTTCCAATAAGTGCCTCTGCTTTGGGGGTGTCTACATTATGTTTATCACCACACATATGAAAAAGAGGTATTATTTTTCAGCTCCCTTCCACAAACTAATCTTTTAAAGAGGCTTTCTGCAAAAATAATAGTCCTAACCCCAACAGTAAAAGTGAAATACTGTCTGTACAAAGGGAGAGAGCTAGCCTGGCTCTGTCCAGCAAGGACTCTATTGCTCATTAATCAACTTTAATTGATTTATTTTTGAATCTGCACAAGACCAAATTGTAAAAACAGCAAGTTGTGGTTTCACGGTGGGTGAAGGTGCCGGACTATTTTTTTGAGGGGTAGCAGTACCTCTCCGGGGTTCTCCGCTGGATGGCTAGCAACTCATGAGAAAGCTGCAGGAAGTTACTGTGGTTCGGCAAGAAAATAGCATTTTGATACCTCTGGACTGAGCCATGCTAACTGTTTCTAACTGCATGCGGCCATTCAGGAATCGAGTGTGATCTGAATGTAAAGGTGTCAAAGGCCCTATAGGGTTAACCATATTCAACAAAGTAATGCCCGTTGAGCACGTTAGACCAAACAGAAGCAGCCTGATGAGCTACGGAGCACCTGCTGCTGGGCTGCTTTTGAAAAAGAGCAAGAGCAGAAGCAGTAAAAACAAAGATGTGGAGAGCGTACACCTTCCTGAAGGCAGACTGAAACCACAAAGCTGCAGAGACTGCTTGACAAGTCGAAACCCGCTGAAGTACAGTTTGCTCCTTTTTTGAACTGGTCCTTGCAGAAGAGCTGTTTAATAGTCTCTATAAAAGACTCTCATTGTACTGGCTAAAACATTTTGGAAAGGCTCCAGTGGGTACTGTCTGTCCATGTGATGTGCAAACTATGGGCCGTATAACAAGCAGGTGCAGGCTGTGTCGCAAAATCATTTCCACATGCTTTGCAACCAGATGGAGGAGATCAATTAACGTGTTGTTTGTGCACAATATTTTGTGTTAAACGCAGCATTCCACTTGTGAAGGTTAAATCTACCAGTATCTGCAGCTCAGGGGAGCTTTTACTACGATTTGGTAACTATTATACATCATCAAAATGTACATTTTCAAAAAGATAACAAATGAAGCTTACATGTCTGCTAGCATTACTTAGCTCCCTGAATCACAACAATGTCTGCAGTTACTTTGAGGTACATTGGAAGATTAAATAAAAATGGGATAGTGGTAACACCTGATAGTGTGTGATAACTTTCATAACATTGTTACAGAGTGCTTTATAGTAAAAATTCAACACATTTAAAACACAACAAGAATCAATTAACTTAAAGTCAGACAAAAAAGAATGAACTAAGATATCCTAAAACACAAATCATAACACAGCAAAGCGATTCTGAAAGATGGGGTTTTTTCAAAAGTGACATAAAAGATGGAATAGAGTTTGCAGCCCTGATCGCCTCAGGTAGGAGCGCTGACGGCACAGCCTCCATCCCATTGATTCATGCATCTGGATCTTGGTCAAACAAGGAATGACACATCGGAGGTTCTTATGGTGCGGGATAAGACTAAGAATAAGATCTGATAGATAACTTGCTTCGGCCGAGGCCTCTCGGGGCTCTATACGTAATTAATAATATCTTTGAATTCATTTTAAGATATTGAAAGCCTCGATGAGATTATGGTCCTCGTCAAAATGGCAAGCCTAGTTAAAATAGTGAAGTAAGTAATGGATTAACAGAAAGTAACTAACAAACAGTTTCAGAAGTTGAACCTCAAACAGGATACTGGCTGAATTAATCAAACCTATTAGCTGGGAATATCTACTGTAGAAATACCAGTGACTTCATTAATTCCATCACGTACCATGTTAATGAGGTTCAACGTGGATTTGTTTTGCTACGTTGCTGCACTAACAATTTGGATTGATTGAAATGCAAAATGATGTAAATCAAAGTTATTTTATTTCTTCCCGCAAACGTATTATACCCAGTCATTTAGCCCTGTTGTGTGCTATGTGTATTTTTCTGTGCCAGATTATTATTATTTAGAAGTTTATTTCAGGGACAACGTACAAAAAAACATTAGTCTCCGAAGAGAAAAGATGCATTGCACTAGGTTATAGCTTTTGCTATTTTACTTCTCCAGTCCCTTGTACATACAATATAAAACAATACAAAATAAAACATACAATGTAGAACAATACAATGAAATACGTACGATAACATTAAAAATAAAATAGAAATAAAAACCCTACGGTCAATGAGCCTATTTACACAGGGGCCAGAGGCCCCAGAGGTTGATTATCGTCATGCCGCCCCCCCATTAAGGGTACCCTACTGAAAATGGGAACATGATTGACTCGCTAGCAACTGTCCTTTCAGGTGAGCTTTGAAAGTGACAATTGAACTGCACCTCCTCATCTTTTCTGGCAGACTGTTCCACTGAGTTATTGCTTTTACAGAAAAAGATGACTGTCCAAACACAGTGTAGCGGAACGGTTTAACGCAATCAAGTACTGACACTGTTCTTGTAGCTCTGATGGAATTTGTAGGACGAATATGTACAAAGTCACACAGTGGTGGAGGTGCCAACCCATTAATGATTTTATAGACCATACATGATATAATACATTAAGCAGGCTTGTGCAAAAAGCTGCAGTAGGTATATTCATGTATTTCTTGTTGCAGACGTTCATATGTTAGTAACAGCTTGTCAATAGCCTATTGTCCAAAGGCAATTTTCCTATACAACAAAAAGCCTGCACTGATTTTTTTTTGCTGCCTTCTATTTTCAGGAACATGCTGGAAACGTATTTAGTCTCTCTGGACTGCATCTACATCGTTGTAAAAGTAAAAGTCACATTTGATTCCAATTTGTTGCCTGTTATTTCCCCCATGGGAACCGCAATCGGAAACATTGTTTTCATAATGGCGCATTTCGTGTTTACAAGTGTGTTGAGGCTCTTTGTATGGTCAGCAGCAGGATCTCCTTGGATGTGTGTGTGTATTAAAGCTGCATTTCCCATCAGCTTTCCTCTGGGATTGTTGAAGTAAATGCTTCATATTTGAATAAATGGGACGATGCACTACACATATTTGCTGTACGGGTTCATATTGCATGACCAAAGGCAAATTGGGCCCGCAGAGCCAGTTGGGAACACATGCACAACCATACATAGACAAAAAGCTACGGATAGTTTACTGCGCATTGACATATTATGTCCGAAGGCACTGAGCAGGCTTCGTCTCACTTCCCCCAGAGCAGTGTGGGAAATTGGCTGAGGAAAACTGCTGGACTACCTCTGGAGCATTTCAGTTCTCGACTGCGCTTTTGTGTGCCAGTGCAGCGTAAGCCGGTCTGTGTGTGCAAATCCTACTGTTCTGGGTCACAGGCGGTTCCTGTGAGTCTTTGGACCAAACACAGGTATTGGACTAATGACATCAATCTCTGGATTACTGTCAGAGGACTTCTCTTTGTGAGTCTGATAGCTTTGGAAGTTAACCACGTTTGTCCGGCGTTAGCCTGACAAGAACCAACCGCAGAGCTTTTACCATAGTTGTCGTGGTGACAGCTGAACAACTTGTTATTTTCACCTGAGGACATATACGTGATATTCTGGTACAAAAGAGCCGAGTGATTGTGGAAGATTCAGTTCTGCTCTTTTCCGACCAACGAACTGAAAAATATATTTCACAGATAGCTTTTCAAGTTAAACTCAGATTCGCAACGACATACATGGCACAGCGGTCAGTTAGGTATTCTGCTGTGCAGACAATGATCGAATGCGGATTTTTTACAATTCTACGTTTTTCCAAAAGTTTGACCTCAAAGGAAGAAAGAGAGCTTTGCATACTGGCTTCGTCCTCCAACTTACATTTCAAAAAAGTGTTTTCAGCACAAGCTCATTAGTCCCCAGCGGGTCGATGCACACCTCATTGTCAAATCCTCTCCTATAGCGATGATCTTTTATAGAGGCCACCCAGGAGTCGCCGCTAGCTGATTGACAGAAGTTGGATGCAAAACCTGCCTCACAAAAACGGCTGTGTGTTCAGGGCACAGTTTTACAATGTGCTTGCCAATACTCGGTTGGAGATTGCTGGATTTGATCATCTAAGTAAACATGGACTTGATTTGAGCTTTTTGCTTGTGGTTTTAATTGTATGTTTGTATAAGCCCTGCCGTCTACAATGCGTAAGGTACCGGTTCCCGGTCTGCGACAGGACATTTTAATCAAATGCTGAAAGGGATGTCAAAAAGTGCACAATGTTACTTTCATCAAAACTGAATTTGTTAATCTTTTCATTTTGCCTTCTCCTTAAGTTCATGTGTGTTGGTTTTTTATATTTTTATAGACGCTGTTGTGTATTGTGCCTTACCACAGGGTGCTATGGCACAAGAGTGATTACAAATAAGTGACATGGATCGTAATTTGTCATTTTCTTCCTTTATGTCTTGCTAAACAGTTTGATAATGATTGCTTTTCTTTTCACAGGGCACTGCGGGTACCAAGGGTGAAAAGGTGAGTAATTATACGATTAGTTTGATGCTTTAACTGGTTTACTATTGCGTGAAGCAGTGGTTCCACATTTTGAGAGAATCAGCTTATCCTTCCAGAGAGTTTGGAAAAATATTGATATTTATATGCACAAAGACTGGAAGCAGGGGGAAACAGTTAGCCGATTTTTTCTAGTCCAAGACAATAACATCATTTTTTGTTTTTGCTCTGCCATCACTTGATTCATAAAGAGTGACATTTTGCATTTGCGGCAATATTTCCCATTCATATCATCCAGAATTTTTATATTCTTCTGTCGTTCACAAATCCACAGCACAGCACATGACTGACTGAAAGCCAGAGTCCAAGTTGGAGCCCTTAAATGCCTCGCTGAGCATTCCTCAATAAAAGAGCAGTGGAGCATGCAAAATAACCACACTGTCTCTTTATACGTCTGCAGGACTCTGGGACAGACACATGTGTGCCCATGGCTTTGCTTTGAAAGAAACCCTGACATCCCCTCATTCACACCAAAGTTGATACAAAATCTCTTTATTCCCTCATAAGGGAAACAAGTGGTTAAAAGTGCATACTTCTAAAAATGCTACTGGGAAAGAGCTGTTCTGTTTCAATGAATAGATTACGTATTTATACAAAAATGCTATGAGGTGAGCAACTACTTGGACTATATAACTCAATATAGGATTCCTGGATTATTCTGCTGTGAAATACAAGACTTAAAATGACGTAGCGTGAGAGTGCTAACCAGAGCTACAGTCAAACACAGAGACACATTTCATAGTTGTCATCTGCATCCAGTCACACTCTCTGGTGCCAGATGATGTTGAGTAATGTAGGGTGCGGGATGATGTTGGTTATTTTCGCTAACCAACATAATAAATCCACAGTGGGATCTCTTGATTGGTGCCCCTCAAGGCATAACATAGAACCCATCAGCATGGCTTATAAAACCATGATTCTCGAGCATCCATTCTGACGATCGCGGATAACCCAGTCCCGCTGATTAGATGCACGTTCTCGTCTCTAATGTGAACCTGCAGTTTAATGCAATGAAAAACAACTGTGTGCATTCCTCCCACCCACGACGAATATAGTGTGTATCAGTGTGGCCATTCATACCGGTTTCCGCCATTAAATCCGGTTTTGGAACGACGGCCCAATGAAAAATTGCAAATATTCCGGGATTTGTTTTATTTGAAGTTGCTACAGCGTTGCATTGAAGTTTGTTTGAGCAAAATTGGCGTCCATGTGTGATAAGTTGCCCGGCTCGTTTTTTAGTGCTGTGTCTAAACTGTAACTCAGCCAACAGGAGAGTGGAGAGCAGATGAGATGCTTGAAGGGTGTTCAGTTATACGATACTCGACGGATTATGGCTGTTGGTCTTCCTTCAGTTGTTTCAAACAAAAGTGTGCTTTTGGTTCGGTTTCACTCTGATGCAATAAACCCACAGTCTTCACCATGCAGGTTGATTTAAAACCAAAAATGTTCTCCTTCACGAACGTGCTCCATCCACAGAGATCCAACCAAGCCAAAGATCTCTGGGGCATAAAATCTGAGCTGGCAATGCAGATTGCCCACACTGAGCCCCTCCTCCACAAACCTCACACCATTTCTCTCTCTCTCTCTCGTATACCCATCATGTCAGACCATGTTGTCATAAGTGGTTTTATTCTCAACCACAGTGAATACTTGAGGGTTCCTGTATTATTTTCGTTATCAACATGTTCTGAGTTATGCCTCGGTGATTTCGGCGTGAGCCTCGGCTTATTATTAGCGTTGTACTTGTGCCGGTGTGTCTGTTCACCGTGTGTTTGACCCTTGCATTTCAAGGAGCCTCTCAAAATGACCTTTTCTTTCCTTCTGCAGGGGGATCAAGGCGACCAGGGACCACGGGTATGCGGTTTACTCTGGCTTCTTGTGATTATCTGATGAATGTGACTGTGTGTGTCTCCCCCAGCAGAATTGTGGGCAAAACTTTTAAGACGCATGAAATTCCTGGGATAGTGTTCTTCCCATCTCGCCAAATACAACAAGCATTTCAGTACCCCTCATTTCTACATCAAGAATGGGCTGTAAGACAAGCAAAATACGCAAAGGCCTCCTCTGTACCTCTTGTTTTCCAATTGAACATGAGCGCAAGCGTCTGTCCATCAGCAAAATATACCTGCTCAATATCAGCTGTAATCAAAAGCCAACTTGCTCTGGCTCGATAATTACTCCTGATTCACTCCGATCCTCGACGTGACACGCTGTATTCAGACCTTTAATCATTTCCAGCTCTGTAGTTTGACATTTCTATAAAGTGCAGCTACTAAATGATGATGATGTGAGTACTTTTCCGTGCTCGACAAACTCTGAAATGAATTACTCCATCTCCAACTAACAGCAAGCGCGCACGTATATTTCTTAAATAATGGTAGACAAATTAGCCCTGCTTGAAAAGCAGACTGCACAGGTTTGTTTAAAGCAGATTGAATTTACAGAGGTCACATGTGCGTATGCACACGTTGTACCTCCTCTGTATCAGCTGTGATCATCAAGAGGAGATGGCACGGAGTCAAAGTCACTTTGAATGCCTGTAATTGATCTGAATAAGCGGGAAATGATCGCATCGAGGTTGGAGCACAAGGAAAAGGGAACACAATAAAACAGAGGTTTGTCTTGTCATCGGAACACCAGCCTTCTCTCAAGTGGATCTGATCCCAATTCTGTGTTGGCGCCCAACCAGACATTAGTAGTTTGCCAATTATCTTTGTCAGCTAACCCCCAGGCCAGTTCTGCACGCCAAAGCACCACAATTCTTGTGATTTGGAAGTCAATCCCAATGACCTTCTTTGCAAGATTCGATTAGTGGTCCCAAAGCGATGCATCTGGAGAACTCCTCAAATGACAGAGGTCACAAATCTCTGTGAACTTTGCTGAGTGGCTTCACACTTTAACACAATCTACGAGTACACAAGCTTTATGATATCATTAGTTCATTTTAATGATATGAAAATGTTTGGATCATCATTAGTTACAAAGACTAAATCACTGCTAGAGCAGATATATGTTTGCTCACTCGCTGAATTGAGTAAACTATTGCTGCTTGGATAGAATTTCTTTGGTTTTGGTCATAATTTGTACCCTTTTAACCTAGGAAATGGAGTCATCTGTCTCTATCAGTCAAGTGATTTACCATTTTGAAACAGCAGTGTGGCTGAAAGAGTTGTAACAGGGACCAGCCAGACCCTATTTGTCTTGTAGAGTAAATACATAAACTGTCCACTTCAAGAAACCATTTCATTAACTTCCAATTACAGCAGAATTGTCCCCTAACAAGTACAAATGAACACACACTCACAGTCACATATGAAGGACTACAGGGGCATGGAAGCAGTCTAGGTCCCCAGCAAATGATATTACCTCCCCAGAATGGGATATTGACTTTGCACATTAGATTAGTAGGTACATTTAGTGGAACAGTATTAGAGAGATTTCCTTAATAAATGAAGGCATAAGGAGACGAGGACTGCCTGACCTTGACTCTATCCCGCTAGAAATTAAGTATTGTGTGCACAGAGGCTATTAAACCCATATGGAGGTTGTAGCGTAGGATCTCATTTACCCAGTATTTTAAGTTTACTAACTCAACAATAAGGGCCCAGCTGGCTAGCCCGTTCCTTCTAAAAAAAAAACACAACAAAGACAAAAACAAAAACACAAAAACACAACAGTAGTTTCAGTTCATTCAGTTTTTTTTTTTATATAGTTCTGTGGGGGGAGGGATAAGGCTGTCCTTCGCTACAAGGTATGTGTAAACAAAAGAGCATGTTAAGAATGTGTCCCCTCCACAGCACAGTTTACCAAATTACATTACATCTAACAAATTCAAAGGACAGAGTACTTGTGTTTGCATGCTTATATCATATGTTTGTCTTTAGGTTAAGTCAAAACCCCGTAGTCTCCGTGGCCGAAGACGTGGCCTCACAGGCACACACTTCCTCTGCCTGTTCCCCCACATGTCAGGGTCAGCCATTTGTCAGCCCTAAAAGTCAAAGGCCACATCCAAACGCCAAAGGTTAAGCAAACAACAAATAATAAATTGGCTAGTTTTGACAAACAAATGTGTGGCCACCTTCGGAGCTCCACTGGTGGGATATTATTTACAGGAGTTACTGACTGTGTGGCACGAGAAAGGTGTGTGGTCTTAGTGTAAGATATGCACAAGCTACAGGTGTCCGGCAAAGGTTGGTCAGGTCCTGGGTCAGCTGGAGGAAACATTCCTGTGATTAAAAGACCTTGTTGGTCCAGTACTTAACTTATCACATTATGGGATTTGACGAATTTGCAATGTTGTTCCAGAAATAAAAAGACTGATTATGGACTGTAATTTCCAGGATTTTACTTTTCATGCGTGAACAAGAAGAGACCTTAAAATGTATTTTATTCGAGCTACATGTGATGAATCACATTGGTGCCAAATCTGAGGCTTTAAATGAATGTACTCTTCCTCTCCTAAATGTATTAAAGCCATCTGTGCTCAGAACTGGTAATCCCCTCCACATATAGTGATTCAGAAAATGCCTCCGCCTGCATTTGGTTGGGATGTTTTCTGTGTTTGGTGTGGTCGCGGAGATGCTGGTTCTGGCCAGTGTCTATTGACGGCTGTTGCTGATTGTCCTCATATCTGGCTTTTTGTTGACTACAGTTGCAGTCATCTTGCTGCAGGCAGATACATAGCAATAGAGCTCCTTACCAAATAACCGACATCCGCTTTCGAGGAGAGAAAAGCAAAACAAATCAATCTGTGAATGGTTAGGATTCTTTGTCAACCGCCTTGTCACTACCATTCTCACACATAGACATCAGCGCAGAGCCAATGCGGGGTGAGCACTGACACACACCTAGTCAGACTTTTATCCACTTTACTCTCATCTTCTAAATGGAAAAAAAGATCAAACTATGTTTTTTGGTCAGATGATCATTTTGTACACACATTTGTCAGTGGGGTTGCTTCTCTTGAGTGTCTGTCAGTATTTGCAATGTATTGAAACCATTGCACAAGCTAAAAGGACACAACCCAGAGAGCCTTCACATACGTCAGCCTGCATCTGCACCACACTGGATTGTCATGCCTGGACTATTTGTATAGTCTCTTTCCCCCTGACCATAATCCAGTTATTGTTTTCCTTTCTTTGTCCTCAAGATGTTTGAGGCTGTAAGTAACTTGGGGAATGTTTGCACTTCAATCCCAGTCACACACACAGCATGGCTATTGTCTCCAGTGTAAGAGTATTGCTCTGCTATGCTGCAGGGCGGAATTAAATCTGCCTGGCTTGAAAGCCATATTCTTAATGAGCCATGCTTTTTGAATTATCTTTGGAAAACTAAGAGTGATGGCACCAAAGCCATGTTTGGATAGGCCAGATTTTATCTTCAACTTGAATATGAAGGGATATTGGTCTCTTACAGGGCATGTTTATGCTGGCGTGCCAGTCTTTGAGAAATACTGTTAATTCTGCTTGGTTATTTATGGTGAAGCAAAACCTGCAGCATAAAGATAAACAAGAGAGTATGAAATCAATGTACAACCATCACGCGAGAATCTTTACATGTTCTTCTGTAGACATAAAAGGTAAAAGCATTCATGCGTTCGTCGTCCACCTTTCTCTTTTTATTCAGTAATGTATAAAACAATAAGGCCTCTGTTGTGTTTTTAGTTTCGGAAAGCTAAGAAAATAAGACAACAACATCCAAACCCTGTAAATGCAGAGTATCACTCTAATAACAGCCCAATAACCCAAAGCTGGACAGCTCTGCCGTGCCTAGTTACGCTTGCTAGGCTTTCATTTTCCAAGTAATGTTCGTAGGAGGGGTTTTCCAAGCGGTCGATTTATGTTTCAGTGGACATTAATACTGCAACATGTCTGTAAAAGATGAATCGATATCAAAGACCTTGACAAGCTTGAACAACAAAATCCATATGTTTAAGTACGGAAAATACACCATTAAAGACTGATTGATGACAGTCAATAAAACTAAACAAAGTGTACATATTTGAGTATAACATTCAAAACCAGCTTTGGCTGACGGTATGTCAGTGTTTCTGGATTCAGATTAAAGTTACCATCCAGCGATTTACATTTGTCTCCTGTTCACAAGAAAAAGTCCTGATGCTTTCTTCTCATGTTCAGTTTTCATGAGTTCACATCTGTCATCACTGTTGTTGACGAGGGAATTGGAAACCATTTGATTGAATTGCCAGTGAACATCCTAATCCCATCATGTTCCCCAAAAATCCCCAGCTCCTAAATTTACCAGCATGATGTATAGTTCAAAGTCCGTTCTCAGATGATCTTCTGGCCAAATGTCTGTATTATTGGAAGAAAACAACGGGAAATGGTTACGTTAGCAGCATGCATTCTGCCTCGACTTGTTTAAATGGTGGATGTTTACAATGAAATGTCATGTTTATGTCTGAATTGAAATGTCTGGTCCTCAAACCAAATAGTGTGACGGTTAAATTTGATGTGAGCAGGTTTCAAGAAAAACCCTTGAATGCATGTTAAAGTGTTTCCCATATTATACCGCCTGTGAGCATATTTAGAAGTAGGATGCATCTTCTTCCTGCTTTAATTGCTGTTGTCCACCCAGTGTTTGAGTGTCATGCGTGTGTTGTGCCATGTTCTGCTGTTTGTCCCTTTAGGGATTGCCTGGTCTCCCTACGCTGGCTGCTTTGCACAGCAATCAGATCCTGACTGTCAAGGTTTGTCGGCGGTGGTGCGTCCTAGCTGCTCAGTCCGACCCCTCCGCGGCACCCACTGAGAGTAAATAAATCACTGTCGGCTGCTTTGTCTCAAAGCCTGATGGGTTAGGCACAAGAAAAAGCCCATTGAATTAATCACAGCCAGTCAATCGTTATCCTCTTCCCCCACTGCCGCGACCAGTCACTCAAGATCTCTGTTCCATGCTTAATGCCAGGTTCCCCTATTTAAAGCAAAGGTGGCTTTTTACAACCAAGAAATATGTAGCTGACTGGAACTAGAAGATGTGGTCTGGCTTGCGTCCATTGATGCTAAAATAAATGGAAGGAACTCCAAGAGGAGTACTTGATGATGAATCAAAGTGGCAAAATGTTTTTTTAAAGCTCATGCCCATGGTTTGCCACAAATCCTTCAATCCACCAATTTGGTATTCTGGATTTAGGATTCTTTCAGCAACGGATGAGCCACTTAATGCCAATGCACACCAGCGGAACTCTGCATGCATTGAAAGCAACAAGGTGGGAAATCGACCTCAACGCAGAAGGTCAACCACGCTGGTGTCAGAGTGTGCCGCTGCCGGGGTCTGACTGAGCAGCAGGCGCAATGAAGATGATGACAGCGCTTTCACAGAGCAGGAGGAATTCCCATTTTTCCGGGGTCTGCGCGCCCACTGTGGCGACCTCACACCCCTGAGGTGGTAATTACGGGTCCTGGCTCCAAGAAAAAAAGCCCAGACTTCCGAAGCAAACCACCTCTGTGCTGGAAAAGTGTGGATTTCTCCCTCCATGTATAAAGGCGCTGAACTGGGTTCATGAACAAAGACCTTGCTAACAAAATCTGTTTCTTTTTGCATTTGCCTTCCTCCTCTTCCTCCTCCTCCTGCTTCTTCTGGGACCTCATCCTTCTTCGACCTTCTCTCACCTCTGACCTACGACTTCTTGACCTCACACACCTGCTCAGATGGTCTTCCCTAAGATCAATCATGGCTTTCTTTCCGCTGACCAGCAGCTCATAAAGCGACGGCTCATTAAGGTAGTGGCTGTGTCCTCTCTCTTGTCTCTCTGTCGTGCCAAGTCTCACTGAATCACGTTTCTCTGGGCATTCTGCAGTTTGCATGCAAGCCTTCTGAAAGATCTGTCATAAGTACTCTTTCAATCTATTGCTAAAGGGAAATATGGAAATCTGTTTATATAAATCTAGGTTTCATTAAGGTCAAATGAATTACTGTGCTGGCATTACTTCAAGCACTTTTCTTCCAAGTTGGATTGTTGAAGGTTTTCTTAGAGGTTTTTTTATAATCCAGTAGAATAATGGAACACATGTTATCAGTGTATTCACCCTGATCGTTGTAGCTCCACAATTTTTCTTTGGTGCCAAATGCACAAATCTTATTAAATTAATTTGGTCTATCTTGGAATGCTTTGATTTTAGGGAATTACTGTTCTAGCTATAAATCATATTGATCTTGTCTGCTAGTTTGAGCCTAGAATGCAAACTCTCCTCCATGTTATGAATGGAGGCAGCCCATAGCCACCCACGGGATTATTCTGCAACTCTCTTTTCATTATCATTTAACTGCGGTGGCTCCAGTCTCAGTGGATCCAACAATATCACAGAACATTGATGTTTAAATGTTTTTTTTTTTCATTTGCCGCACAGGGAGATCAAGGGCAAGCTGGATCACCTGGGCCACCCGGACCACCGGGACCTCCTGGGCCGAGGGGGCCTCCAGGGGACACGGGGAAAGATGGACCCAGAGGTGTACCCGGTCTGGCAGTGAGTATTGATATTTGTACCTGACTAAGAGGAAATTTGGATAAACTGAACAAATATTTGCAGCCAGTGTGTTATGAAAATGGCATCGGATCAGTAAAATTCTGGGGCCTCTTTTTCCTCTAAAAAATCCTGCATTGTTTCCAAGAGTAAAACAACTTCAGCTCTTTATGTACTCTTGTTCAATTTGACTGGGAGGGTTTAATCCCATGACAAGCGTTCTTATGACGACGAGACCAACTACATTGGCGTTCATTGCCCTGATGTGTTAAGCTAACCATGAATATGCTCCCAAGAGAGTGCCTCACTGTATGGATTTATGTTTATTTGGTTGTTTTTCATTATAACGTAATATTTTCCATGTCTTTAAGCCTATCACTGGCATCACACTAATGTATGTGATCTCGCCCTGAGTGAAAAAAGAATCAGAAAAGCCTGTCAATTATGTTCCGCCATAAAACCGTCTGAGTACTCCAGCTGATCTTTATTGTCTTGGCAAAGTTCGCAGCGGGAGTGCAAAAATATTAAGTGTTGTTTATTTGATTCTTTCCAAGCTTTTGATGATTATTGTTTTCAGTTCTTCCAGTTGCATAGTTGTTGTTTTTTTCCAAGAAATTTGAATTCTCCCATGATTTATTTCTCCTACTGTGAGTGCCATAGACGGAGGGGAGCAAAAATTGCCCAGTAAACGTCACAAAGTTCAAAAAAGAAAAAAGAAGAAAAAAAAAGAATAATGTTCAAGCGTGGCTTTGGCATATAAATCTGGCCGTGGCAGATGTCTCTTTTCAAAAAGTCACATCCAAGAGCCGGGCCTTAACCGAAAGCAGAGACCAGAACCCGGTAGTTGGACAGATACAGTGAATGCTACAGGTGTCACAGCATGATGAAATGCCTCAGAGCCAAGACGCTATAGGAGAGGAACAATGCTGAGCTCTATTTGGCAACATGGCCCCGTTGCACCGTAGCGGCTGTTAAAACACACACAGAAATGGGGAACTCAACTATATTGTGGAAAATGCAGTATCTTTTCACCATAATATTTGACTTGGTTCAGTCAGAATGCTGTTTATGGTCTTTTTCATTCGCAACTTCCCAAGGAAGACTTGGCCCACTGCTCCTCCATTAACAGGCTGTTTTGTATTTATATAGGGTGATCCGGGGCAGATTGGAGATACAGGACTCATGGTAAGCCCAACCATATTCCTTTTTGTGTTATTTGTATGCTTCAGCTTTTGTCCGGATGAAACAAACAAGATGTGTGGTAATTAGAGCGCTTTAAAGATGCTGGGAAGCAGATTGTGTTACATTGGGACAGAGCCAGGCGCGCTGTTTACCTCTGTTTCCAGTCTTTATGCTAAGCTAAGCTAACAGCCTGTTGGACAGAGCTCAACTTGAACCATACAGACTTGTTTTCCTTTTTTTATGACGGATATTACTCTCTAAGTAGCTCATGTCATGTGGAGGCAGGTTGCTTTGACTTTTTCATTCAAACCTATTTGTCTGCTGTGGTATTGGTCTTCACTGACTGCCTTTGTTACACTGACAAATTGGTAAAACTATGTATTGTCATTTATTGTATTTTTAGCGAAAAACACACTATTTATTTGGATTTTGCAGTTAAATGGAGTTTATTGATTTGTAAATGTTGTTTTTTAATACAAAGCAAATTTTTTTATATGTGCATTCCATTTACGAGATATTCATAAGGTTTTTGGGTAATATGGTGAATAATTAAAGACACATTTGGTGCAAAAGCGTTTGTTTTCTCCAAGAACAACTCCTTATACAGTAGGGACACGCTCTTCCAGTTAACAGCAATTGGATACCACTTGTGGTGTTCAACAAATAAAGCATTTGATTAAAGTTCCCTCGTAAAAGCTACGGCAAATAGGTCAAGCCAAATTCCAGAGAAAGCTACGACGGAAAACGTGACACGAGAAGAGTCTTGGTGAAAATTTTTTTTCACAACTGCAGGAGAGAGTAAGTAAAGCTGACAGAGGAGGTGTTATCACACGCTTTCATCTCTGATTACATCTGTGACCCTTTCCAAGGTGTGGGAAAAGTAGGTGGACTGGAAATAAATGGACAGAGAAAAAGAAGGATGGTGAGGCTTAAAGTGACTAGAAAGACGCATTAACTGGAGAGTGAGAGTTTAAAGCTGAAAATGCTAATAATGTCACTCTCTGCTTTTATGTTGCTGCCATTTTTAGCTTTTGTTGGCTTTAATGATACGTTTTACCCGTTATCCCCCCTTGTGCTCATCGCTGTGGAAGCAGCGTGTTTTTTTAAGGGTCAAATTAGAAAGTCAAATTTGCATCAGATTTCACACATACTTCTCCAGTGCTTTTACAACCTCTCATGCCAGCAGCTGGAGTATTTCTCCCAAAAATGAATGCTGAATCCCATTAAAAAAGAGCTGAGAGGCCTCGCGCAGAGCTTTGAATAGAAAATGTGCGCCGCTCTCTGTATTCCTTGAAATAAAGCATAACATTTTAGGAGTATACAGCATGACACTGATGCACTTTTAACGAGGAGCAATGCCATCATTTAGGAATCATTCCCCCGTAAAGCAGCGTGAGATCAGCACGTCTCAGAGGTTGTAAAGAGATGTGATGTGACATGGCCGCTCTAACACGGTGGAGTTTCCTAGCTTCTGTTTCCAGCCAGCAGCAGTTTGTTTTGCTATGATAAGACAATGGATAAGAGAGAGACGTTTCTGTAAATGATAATGTGGGTTGTTAAACCTCTGGAGAAGGAATAAAAAGAGAATTCTCCATCCGGACACAAAGATCCACTTCGCACCCTTGATCGGCCTTTGGAAATCCATATGAATTCGATGTGCATAAGCAACGAGACTGATGGGCTCCAGTTTGTACGGCGAGCTTAAAGGATCATCTTTGATCGGCCCTTTTAGATCAGAAGTCAACTGGAGGTAGGGATTTTGAAGTCGGTCTTTTCCCAACCGTTTCTTCTTTTATGGTGCTCAAGGAGCTAGCGCCCACTTGACACGGCGCAGTGTTTTTGATGTATATGCTATTGTTAAAGAGGCCGAAGTATATACCAGAGTTTTCCAGCAGCCTTCCAGAACATATGGTGCTGGTTAGAAGGATTAAGCCGTTGTGGAGCGAGGGGGAGGGGCGAGGTGGGAAGAAGAAGGAAATATTTTCAGGACTAAATTCAAAACCATCAGTGCCATAAGGTCTCTCTGGGGTAAATTAAGAGGGTCTTCATCTCTATAAAAGTGGCTTGCAGCCTTGCACACAATTTTCATATGGGACTTGATTTTGCTTCAAAAAGACTCTAAAAGAAAAGTCTCCCCTGTCTACATTTTGGTGTAATTTCTTTATTTTGCTGACCCACCTATACGTCCCTTTCATTCCGTGGATGTAGGGAGGGAGGGATTTAATAGACTTTATATGCCAGTATAATGAAGGCATACCTATAATATGTTGGTGTCCTTGACTAAGTTTCTTTTTAATGTGAAGCCAAACATGAGGAGGAAAGATGTGAGTAAAGGGTTTCGGACATACTCTGTGGACTCAAAGAATCGTGTGGCAAATGTTGACATCAATGCGCAAAAAGTATTTTTGTCTGGTAAAAAAATCAGTTTTTTTCTTTTTACAACTGAGCTATAACACTCTCATATAGATACATATTTTCTACTAAAACCTCCTTCCATTCTTTCGTCAGTTTTTCCAAATTGATTGATTTTCTCTATTTCTTTGGTCTCCAGAGCAAACGATTCATCCAGAGTGCCAAGTTTGTGACCCTGGTGGAAAATACTCAATCCTAACAATATTGAATATCTAGTTTAGTATTTAGTCTAAAATATATCAGAATCAGCTTTAAAAAAGAATGATTTTATTCAGAGCCCCAGATGGATTACTTAGAGGCCTTAATGGCAACTGCAACCGATAAAGGTGACCATACTACAGTAGTCAACGCTGTCATTTTGGATAAAATAGACACACACTCCACTGGAAACTGGAAATCAATGAGAAACAAGGAGATACACTGCATTTTAGAAATACTTCTTAGTTAACATTTGGGTTGATTGGGTGGTCCATGAGTGACATAGTCTTGCGATATAGCTGGTGCTTTGTTTACAGCAGTAGTAAAAACAGTGTGATTGAAAGGTCTTACGAAATGAAAAGTCATGTACACAGTTTAAATAAAGCACACATGTCGGAAATCTTTACAGTGATGGCCCCAATGTTTTGCTACTTCTAAAAAGCTGAAGGTTCCTTAAATTAATGTAAATAGCCGTGCTGTATTGCAAAGCTTTTTCAATGACCTTCTAAGTTAAACAGAGGCTTTGGACAGAAAGCTCCAACATGAAGCTCGTCTGGGCTTTGATCAGCCAACATAGTTTCCCTGTGAATGCTGAGCGAGAAATGCACACTCTGGTAGTTCTTCAAGTGGCTGAGGGTTCAACTGCAGCCCGAGTGTGGGAAGGGACCCGCCAAATGCTTCATTGTTTGTCATTTCCGAGTCGTGAATGAAAGCCCCGAACATTCGGCGCTTTGTATTTGCGCTCGGCTGCTCGACTTCAATAGACGTCCTGTTGATATTTCCCATTTGCAGATTTTTTTCTTCTTCTTGTATGCATATTAAATGAGGCAGCTGAGGTGCTGTATGCTGAGCATGTGCTATCATGATGAGTACTTTTTGTTGAAAAAAATTCTCCTTTCAAATGAAAACGTTTGGATTATTTTCCATTTTAATTTTCTAGGACCCAACGTTGAGCACTAAAGTGCCAGGACCAAGACTTCCTCAAGGGCCCTTGACTTTGTGAACAATCTCCTTTTCAGCCAGTAGCTCCTGAGTGCTCTCAGATGTAGCCAAGCTAATTAGCGCTCAGGCGAGTGGCACATGCTCTCACATACCTAGGGGGTCATAAAGATGTTTACCAAACCCTGCTGTGGATAGCCAACAAAGACTTTTAAAGGCAAGCGGGAGGAAAACCTTTTTCTTGGTCGGCTAGGAGAATGAAAGTTGTTCATTGAGGGTTTTTTGTTATAAGATGGAATTCACTATAAATGAACTGTAACTGTGTGGGCCATTTCTGTAAATGTGAGAATGGGAAATGGAAATTGCGAATGGGAAAGTCTAGAGCTTCAGTTACTTGGTTGATCGCCTTGTTTCATCAACAAAAACAAAACAAACTGTTTACTATCAGAAAAAGCATCTGTTGGTTCTTCGGCTGCAGGGCAACCGACACGTCTTCTTCGAACAAGGTGCAGTCAAACTTTTAGACCCGAATGTGTCCTTGTTGACCACTTTCAAATACAGGTACGCAAACCTTTTACACTCATCAGGGGACCAAATCTGAGGTCATTCCAATTAAACTGCATCAACGTGATTCAAGTGAGGAAAATCTGGGGTATAAGTTCTGCTCGGCCTTGACTCAACTGAGAGTGATGAGCCAAATAACACCGTTGGCTGTAGATCCTGATGACACTCACGTTGGCCAACATGAGTGTCATAACAGTCAGGCGCAACGGTGTTGATGAACTGCCGCCGTACTGCAATAGTTCTGAGACTTGTGAAGCCAAAATGGAAGTAAACTAACTTTCAGCTTGGTTTCTCATTCAGGTCATACAGCAGTCCAGGTTCTGGTGGAGGAGGCGGAGGGTTTTATCTCCAGTTTTACTGGGGTGAACAGCAGGTTGGAAATAGAAACCGTCCTCCCGGACTCATCTATCGTCGAGTTAAATCTCAGTTAGCGATGTTGGGGGGCCTTCCCCCAGTTAGGTGATGATTCTCTCTGTGTGTGGGACTGCAGGCTGAGAGTGTGGAGCAGCCAGACTCACTAACATTAATAAAGATAGAGATCAACAAGAAAGATGAAACCGTACGAGATTGTGTTTTTCATGGACTCATTGGAGATTCATGCTTATATTAAAGCTCAATGAAAAGAAGGCACAGGGGGATTTTCAGTCTTTGTCGGAAAGTAAAACAAGGGATCGATTGTGATTCGGTTCAGCCCGAAGGGTGTGTGCTCACTGTGTGGAACCCGACCAGAAGCCGTGCCAGTCTCTCTGCTGCGACCGTGTTGGCTGTGGAAATCGTATTATTTTTGACATGGACCCTTTTTTTTGTTCCGTTTCTCCTCAACTCTCTTGCTCTCTTTGTCTCGCTTCTCTTTTATAGGGACCTGAAGGGCCAGAAGGGGTGAAAGTAAGTCAAGAGAAAATCATTTCTTGTTTACATTTTTTACTTTTCTTTTCATTTAAATAAAATAAGACGACCTGATTTAGAAGAGATTAAAAGGTGGAAATTTGAACATAAATCCAAGCAGGATTTCTGCAGCAGTAGAATAATGTTTTGGATTTGATAGTAACTGCACAACTGGCTGTGAAAACACGCGCTTTTCTCCACGTTTACCTGGAGATTAGCGATGCAGGGCCATAGTTGGGGCAAGTAAATGAACAAGAGGAGCGTTAAGGCTCGAACAACACGAGGAGGGAGACAGAGAACAGAGAACCTGGAGCTAAGCGCTGCGATACAGGCCCCGGGTCCCCGGCGGCGCTGATGTGGGGAACAGATGTAAGCCATATCCAGCCATCAGGTAGCTGCCAGTGTTTGTTCAGTGTAACCCAATCGGACACTTCCTGTCTGCGCTGTCATCTGTCGGCAACGTCTCCCGTCGGCGGAGGAGGGGGTGTGTGGAGGGGTCAACGATGACACACCGCCGTGTTAATGACTCATAAGCCAGGCCCAGAGGCGACTCGGCCCGATCTGCTGCCGGTGCAGCGCTGCGTTTAGCAGAGGGGCCGTGTCGACAGTTATTCAAGGGGAATCACCTCGCTGATTGATTTGGTGTCACGTGATAAAAAGTAGAGTGTGAATCATATATTTGAACTTATACATTTAGTAATAGGAACATAATGTATTTTCTTTCTCTTTATGTGATCCATTCTCCTTCATCCCATGTTGTGTTTTTTTTATATCCAGTATAACGGATTACTTAAAGAAAATACTTTTTCATTACGTCTCCGCTCCATTGTTTCACTCCTCTTTGAGATATGTATAAATGTGACCACGGTAACAGTTATTCATTTTTATGACGAAGAGGCACAAATAGCCAACAAAAGCAAACCGCAATGCAAGGGAGCAGGAGTTCATTAAAGCATGCTCGGTACAACCTCGAAGTCTAAATCATCTGCTTTAACTAAGTCAAAGGAACACATGCGAACAGAAGAGCTAGTATATATAAAACGTGGACTCCCTTTCTCTTCTCTCACACCAGAGTCATGCCTGTGACAACCATAACAGAGCAGATTTTAAAATATTTATTCTGGCCAGGTTTTACTCAGGTTAGCACACACGGAAGTGGGGTTGGAAACAATAAACCGGTCTGCTTTTAACCCGACTTCTGTGCGTGTCAACATGTTATGGTATAGTGGTATCGTTTAGTTTGTGACTATTCTTTAAACAGCAAAAGTTCATTGTCATTTGTCTATTGTAAATGTTTGATAACCATCTCTTTGCAATGTTCATTTTCTATGCAAGCAACATACAGTGTGATTTTTTAATGCAATGAAACACCTAAAGGCCCCTGTGTGTGTTATTTCTCAGGGTTTCCTCGGGCCTCCTGGCAACCCAGGTGTTAATGGACTGAAGGTGAGACTTCATATAAAGATAAATTCAAATAATACAGTTGATGATTGTTGCACACATTTCTATACTAGACGTTTAGATTAGTTTTCTGAATCCAAATTCAGAATCAAGCAAGAGGATTTGCAGGCGAAGCGTGATGTCATTTAAAAAAAATATTATCAATAAAGGTTTTTAAGAAGAGGTTAGCTGTCTTGGTCAGATGGATATTTTTATGGGAGATAGAACAGCCCCACAAAATGGAGCCTGAACACAGTTTAACGCTTCCCTCATAAAATAATACACATAAAAAGTTCAAAAGGCGAACTTTCCTCCACACCTGAAAGTATTTTAGGTTCAAAAGACTGACTTTAATGTACTTAGAGTTTTTCATCAGTCCTTTTGGCCATGTGTTGCACTTTTCATATTAAAGCAGTTCTGCCATGCATTCTCACAATTTCAAACCGCTATCCTATTTGGGAGAAATCCCCGTGGGCTGCATCCTCGAGTCTCAACCACAGAGTGCGGTCGCCTGTGACTCTGCTCACACTCATTCCTGCATTTCATTCTCAAACCGAATAAGGAAGACACATTGCAGGTGTTTTATAATGGCGAAAGGATGTTTATTCCAGAGCAAACAAAAGTGGAGAAGACATGACATGAGAGGCGCCATCTTCTTAATCTCAAGCATGCATTTATAAAGAGATGTGCGCAGAGGCACGCATGGCTGTAATAGAAACCAGAGTGGAAGCCACACTGAATACGGAGACGGCGAAAGCTGAAGGCATAATTCCACACTTGTGTAAGGAGTCTGGTTTGCCAGCATGAAATAGAACGCCGGTACTGTGCAATGCAGTTATAAAAGAGAATCTGTTATGGTATGTAACCGTCGCTCATGCAGAAAGTTGAAGTCTCAAGCAGAAACGGCTGCTCTGCCAGCAGTGGCAGGTTGACTGGCAGACATCGTATAGATCCGACATAGATATCCACCGAGAGGGGATGATTACTAAGGCAAACCTTATCAGCGCCGGTTTATGGCTTTTTAATCAGACTCCATCATCAATATGCCGATATATCATCACCATTATGTCAATGGATCCCACATGTGGCCTGATAGATAGTACATGATTCCAGTATTTATGAAGAGTTTCACCACGAGTGTGTAGCTGAGGGAATACTCCCTACACACAGATAATACACAATAATTCATGAAAACAAGAATATTAAAACAATAAGGCAGAAAGAAATACAAATAAACACAGTTTGTGAGCAAAACATGTCATAAAAGTGCATTCAATCATCCAGTTTTCCCAACAATATGGCGAGTATTAAGCAGCCGATTGACATGTATTTTTATTTAAATGACAGATTCTCCATTCTGGCTACAATAACCAGCGTCATTCAGTTACAGTTGTCTCTCTTGTTTGAGAAATAGCTGCTACTCTTCCGAAAGGCTAATGATGTGGTAGATTTGCAAAGGTCGCAAGGTTAATTGTTTTTGGCAACAGATGGACCGAGGTTCTCGGTGACATGCGCGGCAAACTGCCATTAATCAGATGGACTTGGCTTTCTTCTTCTGCTCATGTTCAGAACTAGACCAGAGATAATTAAGCTTTTAATCAGCCTGTTTATCCTCTCTACTTTCAGATTTAGTTTGCGGCTTTTTCAGTTAAGACTTTGAGAATTGCAATAAATGTATTCAGCTGTAGCTGTCAAGCACTATGTGGAGAGTCTATTCCTTACAATGTACTGCAGTAATATACACTATATATCATATTGCTCAACTGGCCTACAAATGCACGACACCTGTCCTGTGACGACACACGTGGTAAAGTTAAAGGTAATCTCTGTATAACGAACAAAATGTGAAGCTTTTTGCATCCCCTGACTTTAAATCAGAGTTCACGCTGCTGATACCGCACACTAAGTACCACTGTGTGCATGTTATGCTGTCCATAGGGCGATGTTGGCATCCCAGGATTGGACGGTGTCCCCGGAGTTAAGGTCAGCTCGTATTCTTGTAAATTCACAATAATCTTTTATTCTTCTTTTTCAGTTTGGATTAACAAATGTCATCCTTGTCCTCCATCTCTTTTTCTGCATTATAATGAGATTATTTTCTTTTCTTCTTATTTAGAAAACATAGATTATACAAAAATGTCATCTTTGTTAGATCATGTTCACACGATCTGTATTTGGCAATATATACGAAGACAATATTTATGTACGGAATAAAATGTGATAACGGCACCTACATGTAGGTTTTGATTCATTTAAATTGTAGGTAGGATTCTGGCCTGTTGATATAGAAGAATTTCAGGAATGTGCAAGTTTTAAAAATTCTACACGACTGATACTCAGGGGGGTCTGTCTGGGGGGGAAATCAGCCATAACGCAGGATCATTTCCTTAATCCATCATGAATTTAACCCCAGATACGATCCTGAGTGGCTGCCGTCATTCTCCAACTGAACATAACTCCCCCTGAGCGTCCTCG
Organism: Pseudoliparis swirei; assembly: GCF_029220125.1. NCBI lineage: Eukaryota > Metazoa > Chordata > Actinopteri > Perciformes > Liparidae > Pseudoliparis > Pseudoliparis swirei. The sequence goes on from NC_079408.1 coordinate 8,680,384, forward strand.
GGTTTCATACTCTGCTTTCTCTCCCAACAGGGTGAAATGGGAGAGGCAGGTGAAAAGGTAAAGTGCTAATTCAGATCACCAAATATTATTGTTGGCATTATCGTTGGCACGGATATCCCGGCATGCGTAAGGGCATCCCTCATGTTTATTACACACAACTCCACTTCGTTTTTTTTTCTTCAAAGTTGACACTCATCTGAGATTTGGCCACCAGTGAATCAATAATTCACAAAATAGAACCCAATTTCTCCAACTCCAGGCCTCGGAGAAGACCAAAAAACCCACACAATAGCCTTATTCTCTCCATTCCCTAATTGTAATAGCGCCATTATTTGCTGTTGTTGGACAGCAGCTGTTGGGGAGTGGGGGGGGGGGGGGTGATTGAACACTGACCGCATCAATAGTAGAACAAGATGGGGAGGGAGGTAATGATTCACTGTTCTTCATCGACCACAAAACTGCCTTTCGGGCTCTTGCTCTCAGTTGTTGAGTTTTTCCTCAAAGCAGAGACTTATTCCCGACTGTTAACACATTGGATTCACTGTAATAAGGAGCAGCACCGTGTTCTGTGGAGAGTGGGGGGCACATCATGGCTCCATGTACAGTTAGAGAAACTACATCGAGAGGAAATTGCTTCGGCGTGAGTTCAGGTCAATCCGGTCAACAGGAAGCCATGTTGTCATTCCTTGGTCATGTCGAGCAACCAAAAGATTGATGTTCCCTTCCACCATTTGTTTCTTTTGAAGAGTTCTACAAACAAGAAATGGGAATATCCATTATTTGGGTATTTTAGAAGAAAGCTATTGCTCTGTTGGAATATGTTAAATATCTATTTCCAATCTTCGTATTCATGTTGAGTCCCTTCCCTCACGCTGGGAATACCAGACTTCAAATACTACACATTTTTAAAATGTAATTTTGGGCTTAGTTTAGTTCAGCCGGGACTCCCTGCTGGTCACCATTGTAACCTCGAACCAATGGATGGATTAAAAAGTAACAATGCATCTAAACTGATGAATGCCTGATGTCAAGCGTAATGCTTGTTGCAGTAAGCTCATTTTTTTAAAGTTCCTTGTTAATGTTCTCCACAAAGACACAAGCTTTTGATTTCAAATGGTTGGAATTGCTTTTCATTGTATGATTCACAATCGTTTAAGCTTAAATTTAAAACCATGTGGATTCATGAAAAGTGATGGACAATCAGAAGACTGCCAACGACAGCACTGGAATTCACGCCAAAGTACGATTAGCTTTTATGTAGAAAGGAGCCAAATATGTTAACAGAAACTATTGTTTTTGGCTTTAGTGCCATCTGAAGAGCCACAAGGCAAATTCAAGAAAGCAGTGCCAGCCTCTGACTGATAAAAACTGATTGTTTGAGAAGCACAGAGCTTGTTTCAGGAGGCTCATTTCCTTGAACTCCTGACATGAGTATAGTATCCTCCACAGGGACACAATCCTTGGATTTGGTCACCTTCAAATTCTGAACACAAGATGCAATGAGAAGTTATCCATCAGCAGGTTGAGCACTGTTCACCATCTCAGTTCAAGGTGCAAGGACAGTGAACTTTAGCTCCTTCAGATCAATTGTCTGGAAACCATCCATCGTTGGGGTATTTCAGTGCATCACCTGCAATCATATTTGAACCATGTGCGATGCCCGAAGTGAGTTCAGCATGTACAATGCACTTTTTTCCTTTCAAGCATCCATTACGCTGTTTTACACGGCAGTCAATCACAGAAGGCCTACCGTGTGTTGTGCGTGTTCAAACAATCTGATGATCATGTTCAATATCTTTTTTTATTTTCCATTCCCCGCCGTCTCGTTTATGTCGGCGTTGACGCATTCTTGCGATCAATGGGCAGAGTATGATTTCCCCTGTGTGATTTCATCACAGGGCGATTTGGGTGAAGATGGACCGAAAGGTGATCTTGGAGAGAAGGTATGTACATTCCACTTTAACTTCCCTCCTCTGTGTTTATGGCTTGGAACCTGCACAGAGAAACAGAAAAGTCGGGCTGTGGCTGTAAAACATAAAAAAGCAGTTCATGCTAACCGTCTGAGAGGAGACCTGTGGAAGCAGAAGTAGCTGAGGTCGAGTCCCATCACCACAACAGCAATCATCCTGGCACTTGATGTCTCTTTTTTGCTTAATATGGACTTAATTGCTCTGCTATGCTGATGCTGCATTTTCTGGTCGGATGGCTCCTGCATTAATTTGGACCATTTATCATCAGGACCGCTTGTCAAGTTGGGATCCACTTCCAACAAAAGGCGGAGTGGAGCTGGACAGACTGTTCAGAGCTAAAGTAATAGTTTCATATTTATGTCCAAGTTCCTTTTGTTTCCGTGCATTGACATCATGTCCTGAGTCAGATAATGCATCCAATCCAGGACCTTTGCTGTTATTGGTTTTTTTAAAGCAGCATTTATGAAAATAGGTCACAGCTTCAATTATGTTGGGCGACCTCAGAAGATGGGGGCCTCTTTACCCATCAGATTTGTTTCAGAAAACCAAATTATGATATGGATTGGAATAGACAATTCTTTGAATATTGTGGATTTGGCTCGCGTAAAAATTGCTCAAACTGCTGGGAAAGGATAAAGAGTCCTCCCAAAAGTTTTTAAGAAAAGAGAGCTGACAGGAAAGGATTGGGCTTCTTTTATTCACTGGAGAAGCTGCATTTTGCGAGAGATGCTGAGTTAGGCGTAAAAACAAAATACAACTGATAGACCAGCATGAGACAAGAAGCAGTGTACTCAAAACGTCAACAACTTTTATAACTTCTCACTTTATGGGAACTCAGACTGCTGAGTACGGCTGCCAAAAAGGACACCGTTTGAGGGAAGCAGATGCAGGATATCATCTGTGAAAAATGAGTGAATAAAAAGTGGGGGGCGATAAAACTTTGCTGCTCTCAGACGCTTTGATCTGGTCTACCTCAACGCAGTAAAAGCAGAAAGAAAGCGCTGGGTTTTTCGCTGCAGGGGTGAAAAAGAAAAAAATGGAATTGAGCATCGAGGGAATTCAGAACTCTGCAGCCAGTCACCTGCCATTCGTTCTTCCAGAGCGTGCTGCACTGTATTTCACAATAAAAAGAGACAGAAGGTAGTGAAAAGACTTGGAAGCGGTGAGTTTTTTTTTATCATTACGTACGGATAGGATTACCTCATCTCCTCAGCTTGTCAATTTCAGGATGTAAAAGTGAGCATAGTGCACAACATATGGTCGAAATAATTGTTTTTCAATCACGACGTGACTCACTATGCGGATGAGTCTAACACATGTCGGATACACAGAGGATTGACTGGTTTTACAGTAAAAAGTAAAGAGAACATGTCTCCTGCATGCTCATATCCACACACACAAAAGGGCTGGAGGAGAATACGACACGTCTGTCCACAAACTGAGCCTTCTGTCACCAGAGTCGTGTGTCTGATCAATATCACCTGATCCTGTTGTCTCACTGGCGGAAGAGGAAACCAGAGAGTAGAGGGGACAGAGGATGGGGAGGGGAGAGCGTCTCGAGACTACCACACTGATGATGCCAAGGTTAACAATACACGGCACGCACTGCGGGGGAAATGTGGTTACGCGGGTCGAGAGGTGATGCAGTGAAAGCTTCGGTACGGGGAGCGGGGAGACCTCGGGGAGTGCAGAGCGGGGAGAGAAATGGCAGAAAGCAGTCGGGCCGGGCGACAAAGAGAGCTTGTTTTGACTGCATGCTGAAGGAGAATAATGCACAGGACATGTATGATATATGTTTATATGTTTATTCTAGAAAACAAGTTCAAATCTGTTTCCCAAACAACCTAGAACACACTGGTCATCAGGGGGCGTCTCCTCTGGTTGCAAAAAGAAGTCCGATCGTAAAGAAGAAAAAATGAGCCTACATCTCACTTGATTTATTACGTCAATAAACATGAGTAATGAGTAATTAGAGGCAGATTTGTTTGTCCAGCCTGAACTTTTTCTGACATTATTGTATATGTATTCCCCTTTTGTTTTATTTTATTCTATGTTTACATGAATAACTAAAGGTTAGACTGGAAACAAGAAAACCTTTTGGTTAGCTCTGTCCAAAAGTAAATATTTGATGGGAGGTTATTTTCCTAACTATCATGACCAGTAACTTCCTAGACGCACCAGTTGCTGCTTGGCAACTGGCTCTTGCCAAGAAACAATCTGACACAAACAAACACCCCCCGGAAAACTTCAGCTTTTGTTCGGGTTCACCAGAGTTATAACGTGTTAATTAGTAAGCTTTAGGGATGTTTTAAAAATGTGCGTCACTAAAATACGATATCATCTAACGTCCTGCATTATAACCTCTTCAAGTGCCTTGTGTCAAAAACTAGTTTAATAGATTATATTATTGTGCTCACGTGATCCATATTCCTAAATAACGTTTAATCAAACTGCCACATAGAAATCCTGTAGGCCAGGTGCAATAGGGACTTAACAACAAGTTATTTAACATAAAAATCATATTTGCTAAGATAATCATGTAAATGTAAAAGTAGCAAATTGCGAATATCTCACAATTGTGCTAACGTGCAGTATTTGAGTAAAATGTAATGTCACTTTCCACCTCTTTAAAGTATACATCATCTGAAATTATTAAACCAACATCAACGATGACCAAGATACAGTTTCAACATCCTGACCTCATTTCTAACAAATCATCAGCGCTCTTAAAAGCTTTTGTTCTGAACCATTTACCTCTGATGGATTCTGCCTATGTATTCAACAAGGTGTGAAATTAAATGTGACTCCTCTTGTTGAGAAAGTTAAACTTCAGAGATAGGCACATTCTTCAAAGGTTTACAAGTAAAATAAACCCAAGAAAACTCTTGGTTTTGTGAACTTCCAGGCTGAGCTCTTGGCTCTGGCCGGTTGTGGTACCGTGGTGGGTATACTCTTTGAATCCTGAGATCCGGTCCAAGCTCTTATGAACTGGCCGTGTTTCAACTGTTGGCAAGGCCTCTCCGACCCGGGAGCCAATCACAATCGGCTTCGACTCCCATATATTCTCACTCAGTGACTAACGTCGATATTCAGCTGAGGCCGCGAAATTTGGTCATTTTAACTAATGATCATAATTTGGTGACATGTAATGGGTATATTTGTCACAACTCTGGTCTGGCTTCAATGGCTCGCCCATTAATTCTCTCCATCTCATTGGCTCTCACACAGGCAAACAGCTGGGAAATAGCCGGATTAACCAAGTATTCATAATGAGATCTCCGTGGTATTAGCTATACATCCGTCACAAAGCAGCGACAGCTCTGGGTCCCTATAATGAAGTGGAGCTGTGGCGACTGCTCTGCTCTGTGGTTGAATCGCAGGCTGTAACCACACCATGATAATTGGCCCAATTGGGACATGTCAGCACTCTGTGCCACACCTCAGCTCACCTCCCAAGTCTACCACTTTTCCATGCCATGGTCCATCATTTGGAATAGATTAAACTTGTGAACATTCTCACTTGGTTCTTGGGCTATGTGTCACTTCTGTCTGTTTTGTCAAAAATCTTGGCTTAATCAGTTCAGCAGCAGGGGAATGAAAGTGTTAATCGTGTGTGTGGCATCCTCCAGTACTTGTGTTCGCATATCTCATGTTGACTTTTTAATTAGAAGTTTGTCAGATGTATTGTACATTCATATTATCCCCAAAATTCTGAGATTAACAATGAGTAAAATAATCCTATGTATATGTGTAGTCCCGAGCTTGAGCTAAAGTAGGTCATTTTTCTGTCTAAGATGTAACAATTAAGTACAGATGTGTGGCATTCTTCGATATCTATCTTGCCAAAAAGCAACAGGTGTACAGCAGCTCTCAGTTTCATGTTTGTTTTGTTGAAACAATTACTAAACTAAGGCTAAAAGAAAAGTCTGAATATTAGGCCTCTCTCTGTATAAAGTGTCCTGTTTTATTACCATTGTAGCATCATTTTATCATTTCCTAGGTCAACGTCACATGACATCCATGTAGTATTTGACCAAAAACATTTAAGAAACTGAAACTCTTTAATTCATCTTCGATAATATAACATGAGGAGCCTGTTTGCAGAACTCTCAGATCCTTTGTACCCTCAATAAAATATCTATATGAAAATGCCCCTATACTAACTGGAAGGGTAACCTTTAAGATATGAATAGAGGCACTATGCAACAAAGCCCAGCTGTAAACAGTAACAGTTGCTGCAATTAAACATGCCTTGTGTGCTATGCATCGTAATGACTCCCATAAAAAGCTGAGGGCGAGCGGCATTCCTTCAGCAACTTCTGAGCAAGGCGTACGTGTAGTGAAACCACAGAGTCTCCTCCCCACTCGCTTTTCCCACCAACTGCCCATAATTACACTTATTGGCCCCTTGTTTTATGTATGTTTTTACTGTACACTGCTATAGTAATACAGTGCATAGTAAGCAGCGTCTGCATATTTAGATGATTTAGCGTGAAACAAATGTGGTTTAAGTTGCTCTGTCCACTTCCAGTTCAGTACCCTACCTGAAGAGATGCAGTGAAAAGGGTTCAAATTGTTGTCGTTAGTAAGTCTCTTATTTTTATAAGGTTGGGGATTTCTTTATAGTGTTAGGTTTCATGTCATCTCCAGGATGCTTCTGCAGTCTTGACAGTGTGAAGACGATGAAATGATTGACAGCAGTTCTACAAATGCTTTTGTGAAAGGTACATTCAATCTGAACGCCGCTTAGAAGAGCAGACAATTTGCTCACTAATTGGATTTCACACAGTTTCACCCCAGATAACTCAGGGCGACAACGCAGTTGTCAAATTATCTTCCGCATTGTTCAGTGACAAAAGGCTTCTTTCTGTGTCTGTAATTGCACAATAATGTTGGTTCCTGTGCAAAAGACTAATCCAGTCTTCATACTGGACAGTTTTCCATTCATGCCTTTCTAATTTAATTCAATTCTTTCTTCTCTTTCTCTTAGGGAGATGCAGGCTCTTCTGCAGCAGGCATCAAGGTGAGGGCTACGCTAAGATAAACGCTTTTCCATGTCCTGTTTGTATGTTGCTATGAGTCATTATATAATATATTATTAGGTGTCATCGAAATAGAAGTTTGCACTACAAAAGTCAAAAGTTATTAGGTATATTTATTAGTTACTGAAGGAACTTAGTCAATAATTTAGTCGACATATCTGATCCGTTATAGTGATGGACTAAGAAACGGTTAACATGTGGCACATACCTAAGGATGGATTTCTGAAGAGCTGGAGCAACCTAACCCAAAAATTAAGCAGCTAAAAAGTACATTATTTTCATGTATTTCAGGGTGAACCCGGAGAGTCTGGACGAGGTGGAGTAAAGGTAATAATTACACTTTAGATAGAAGTAAATTAAAGAAAGTCATGTAGGAAAAAACTTATTTTGTTGAATACATAGTGTTTAATGATAATAGGTCTCTCTATTTATAAATGACTATGGGAATACACACATCAAAACAAGGTTGAATGTAAAAGGTGAAGCTCTATTGTGCAATATTTAGTTTGGATAAGAGCTCAGTTGAACCTCACTGTTTCAAATGCAATAAGGATGGTGGTACGTGGGTACAGCTTGAGTACATCACAGTGCTCCGACTCGTCTTACATTGACTTTGGCTTGATACTTGTCTTGAGCCATCATTCATAAGGTCCCAGGTATCATTCTATGACTTATGGATATAGTCTTTACCGAGGTTTTATTCCTCCATTTGTTATTGTTAAAAGTATTGTCTAAAACCACCAGATAATCCCAATAGTTTGCTCTGCATCAGTCCTACAGAAGTGTTTTTGTTTTTTCAAGCAACGTCTGTCAGACAGTTTTTCTTCTGGTGCTTCACCCTTTCCAAGAATATGATTAAAGAACCAGTTGATGATGAGAAACTAATAAAACGAGCATGCAGCAGAAGAGGAGCTACTTTCCTAATGCCATTACTTGTCCCTTGACCAGACTGCTTCGAGATTGCACCAGTGCCCCATCTAATTACACTTTTTAATCCCAAATGCTGCACCCCATTAATTCCCCTCTCTTTTCTCTGTTTGGATGAACTGGTTCCAGACGGACTGAGGGACTTTTTTTTTCCTGCTGTGGTGCAAATGCGACATTCGTGGCCGCTACTCATTTTTTAACTGCTTTATCTTATCTCTCATTTTACAGCCGCTCTGCTTTTGCTGACACACTTACAAATTATATTTCTCATCAAAATGGCCATCAGGAGATGGAGTTGTTTTTCCCGATTTAATATTACCATTGGATGTCATTCAAGTGTTGGTGAAGTAGCAGTCCACGAAATAAATACTTGTATTCATTAGTTCTCATTCACCACAATGGAAATAAATGTGCAGCCCTCTTTCTGATCCCCGGAGGGACGTCACAGTTGATCCCTCTCGGGCTAATCTAATCATTTATTTTCATTTGCCATAAATAGTCTTAATAGAGCGTGAAATTATCCAGAGTCAGACCTTTTGTTGTTAAAAGTCTTGCAGACGCCTCACCAGAGATTTGACCTCAGATTTTTTTCCACAGTTGAATCAAATCTGAATTTTTTCCCAATTTTCCACTTGACAACGAGGCCGACGTTTGACTTCCTAACTCGACCGACCTTGACACGACGGCGGCTCTCTCAAACAGCTTTCGCTAATTTAATCCAAAGTATCTGACCGTTTTTTTCCTTCCAGGAACCATAAACTTTTCCCTCCTGCCCAAACCAATACAATCATAAAAATATAACTCAATTGCACTTTGTGAAAGGTTGAGTGTTATAACAAGCACTAATCACGCCGTCAAGCCACGGCTGCATGACTTGGTTTGAAAGTGCATGTGCAGTACCTTCTGCTCGTGCTCGCCCGCCAGCCAACGACAGGCGTCAGACGCTCGCGGACAGCAGGCCGCCTTTCAGAATCACAGCAGCTTGAGAGCCAGAGAAAACACAAATATGAAATACAGTGTAGAGCGAATAGAACCCCGAGGAGCCCACACATGAGGCTTGACTCAGCTTAGCTTGGCTTGGCTGTAACGTGTCACACTCTTCCTGTGTAGGGAGAGCCAGGACTTCCAGGGCTGCCTGGACTCCCAGGGATAAAGGTAAATGCTTCGCTGTTTTCATCCCCGGTCATCCCCCCCCCCCCCGCTGTTGTCCCTGTCCATCCTCTCCAGTCCGTCTGAGTTCAGCGCGAAGCTCCGCTGACCTATCGTCACGCCTCGCGCGCGACACATTAATTAAGGTCACGCCATCCTGTTCTCTTCCCGCTGTGTGGGATTTGTACCTCGACTGGAAGGTTCCATCTGATTTAAGTGTCAGGCGCGCGGGAACAGCTGCACACTCGGTGCAGTGAAAGGCAAAGAGCTCGAGGAAAGCGACGAGGCCAAATGGTCCACGCTTTTGATCTGAGCGCGGCAGAAGGAAACGCTCTCATTTAGCTTCAGCGTGGAGGTCTGTGAATTCATTATCTGAACGATGCTTCCCTGGTAACCGACTTCTACTTCCTGAAAGTGGCATCGAGAGACTTGAGGCCAAAATGTGTGAAAACTGCCGCTCGCTAAGGAGAAGAAGTGCTATTTCTATTTGATTATTTTAAAAATATGTCATTAAGCTTTTCTTGATTTAGTGAAAGAGCTTGCTTGTTTATTATATCATTCAAAAGCAACAGGAGATGAGGAAACAAGGGGCACCCACGAATTCACTGCCTCCTGCTTAAAATACCAACCACCTCAGTGTTGCTCAGGATCATTAGCTTCAAATATAACGTGAATGCAAGGAATGCTCACACTGGCATGATGCGATGACGCTTGTTGCTGTTTTGTATTTGTTTTTCTCCTTTTGTGTGCTTTTTATGTGCTGGCCTTATAAATAATTTAAAAAAGAAGCCCTTTTTTAACATTTACTCCTGTTTTTACTTAAGAGGCCTGAATGCATGATGGATTCTAACAATATTTTTGCTAACGTAGCACACTCTTGTTCTAAACTCCGCTTGCACTTCGTTCTGCTTTGTTCTTGGCTCTTTATCCAATCAATGTTTAAACAATTGGGAGGCGAGTGTCCATTACTTCTTCAAAGGCTTGCAGAGTGCCTCAACTAGAGCTGGTGGGAGCTCTGGTTGCAGATGGTAGAGCAATACAGTTATTTCCCAATCACATGACATGCAAATCAAATCAGGCATCTCACCTCATACTGGAAGCTCACTCCTCATAAGTGAAAGTGCAAATGCAAAATATGAAAGCGTCTTCAGAGGTGGCAGGAAGCCTGGTTTTTGCACACACACCTTTAAGCAGAACAATTCTCGTGCCCTGATGACTTTCTAACAAGTTGTCACGTCTATTAAGTCTCATACGAGGGAGTCATTAATAGATGTAAAACCAGGGTATGAATTAACAAGCCAATTATGATGTGTGTGTGTGTGTGTGTGTTTGATGCACGTGTCCCTGAGTTTGTGTGAGCAGTAAGCACATGCCTGTCGTTTTGAATACGCCATTCATCTTGTGTATGAGTTCAGTTGTCATTAAACAACGGTTACGGGTAACGCTGAACGCACCGCGGGAAAATAAGTGACAACCGCTTCTTTCTTTTCCCAGGGCGAGCCTGGATTCCTCGGCCCCCAGGGAGAGCCAGGGCTTCCAGGACTCCCTGGAACGAAGGCGGGTGACTTTTCCTTCGTTGCAATAATCTTTTGCGTCAAATTGTAAGAGCGACACGGTGCATATTTTAGCCGTGACCTTCAGTCTCGTCGTCATTGAAATCAGCATTTCTTCTGGTTTCATGGTCTCGTTATGCATTCGTATCACTTTGCAGAAGTGATTAAGCCCCTGTTTCTTCAAAATGTCACTGGGAAGTGGTCAGAATGAGCTAATCCCCGCCGCTCCCTTTGAGTCTTGACATTATCACACTGTGAGGCCAGCGGTGATAATCCAGTCGCGCTACAATTAATGTTTTCGTTGTCCTTTTGCATCAGGCTGTTTGCGGTGCAGCAATAATCAAGGTATATAATGGTTTTGCATTGTCATCTGGCATATTGCTCACTCAAAGCGTCGAGCTGAAGAGGAGGAGCACTGCGGCACATACTTTACGTGATAGTTTTTCCTGATGTTCCCGATTGCCCACAGGTTTGAGACAACATGGGGTTTATCCAATTTTTCAGAGGCTACTGCTGAGCTCTTGTTTTTTTTCAAGAGAGTTTGCAGATTTATTTGAGCTATTAAGTTATCATTAGTAAGCAGCTATTTGAAGAGAAAAACCAGAGCCTAATTGACCCAACAAGGCTAAATAATGGTTGTGTCCCACTTGGTTTTAGGTATCATAAATAAGTATTAGAGATTATGGGTTTTGATTTACACCACACCCCCCTCTACTGGCTATTTTAAGTCACTTTAAAATGAGTGAAAATACGACCAACCTTCCCACAAAAGATTAGCATTTCAGCTCATGATTAGCTCATGCAGATGTTTTTTTTTTAGAACGTTTCACAATCAGTAAGACGAATGTGCTGACTCAGCATAAATACCTACGATTCACCACGTAAGTCGACCGAGTAAGCAAACTCACAGGTATAATATAGCGTTGTCGATCCCTCAGTCACGTCAATACTGCCAAACATTAAGGAGATTGAAGTTCATGCCTGATGTTCAGTCAGAAGATGCATCGCAGCTCCTCTGCTGACAAGAGGGAGAAACCGGGCTCTGTTCAGCGTGACAAATACAAGTTGCAGAGGTAACTTCTCTTCGTTTGCTCTTTTGTCTGTGTAGGGAGGCAAAGGCGACCACGGCCCACAGGGAAAGGGTGAAAGAGGAGAACTGGGACCCCTTGGACCAAAGGTCAGTTATTAAGTGCATGTGCGCAATGCGTATACAAATGGCATTAACTCTGGATTAAACCGGATCGTTCAGCAGCGTGTATTTAAAAACGTTCCGCTTGTTCACAACCGTCTCCTCGCCCATCTAATCTATAGCTTATTGCTGCCATCTAGAGACAAGCTGATTTAAGCACACGCCATAAAGTTCCCAGAGTTTTGAATAAGAAAGAGTCGAAGGCGTCCCAAAGCAAGAGCTAATTCTATCCGTCAAATAGTCAGCTATCTTAACAAAGAGGGCTGGCTAACCCATTACAGCCTGTAATAAGTTCAAGGCTTTCTCTAGAGTCTGCGAAAAGTAAAACAAATATAAATGAGTTTACCATTGTTTATGTCTGGCACTGAGCCAGCAGGTAGCTTAAGCTCCAGTCTAAACTGAGACGACCCACAGATTTGCTTCACCTCCTATTAAAAACCCCAAAAGTGAAACCCCTTCTGTATCAATGCCAGAGTTCAAATAAACACTTTCTCCATCGCTTGGCAGCTTTGGCATATTAAAAGGTGGTCATGTCAGTGAAGCTGACCGCGTTGAGTATAGAGCTGGAGGTTATTCTTTTGTGAGATATGCATTTGCAGTTTTTTTTAAATAGTGGATTTAAATTGAACCCATGAAAAGAGTGTTTATCAATTTCATGTTTATAGCTCAAGAAATGTGCTTGTCTTGTTTAAAGTGTCCCTCGTGACTCTGTTCATCATCTATTTTTTTGTCCTCACGGCAGGGTTCACAGGGGGAGTTTGGTACACCCGGGTCTAAAGGTTCAAAGGTGAGCGTGGCAGATGTGTTTTCTTTTCATTTGGTGAACACAGCCCCTTCATTAGCCGATCCTTTTGTTAGATTTCACAGGTGATTCCGATCTTGGATTTCCACATTCTGCTTAAATGCACTTTAAAAAATAGCATCAGACAAAGCAGATACATGCCCCTGTACCAGGTGCTCACATTGCACACATATGAATTAAAAAAGGAACATTTTAAATGCATACTAAGTTCCCTCAAATCATACATGATAAAGAGGGAAAAGTCACAAACAGCATTATTATGCACATGTCAGATTAAAAATACCGTAACTGCCTAAACCATAATGATGAGTTTTTTTTCCCGTTAGGGGGAAAGTGGAGATAAAGGAGAGCTTGGATCATTTGGCCCGAAGGTAAGCGCTTATATTGCCTCTAGCCTTTGCTTTCTTACACAATTTCCTGATGCACGCTGAGTAACATTTAATGCTTTAATTTCCCATGACATACAGCATTACACGTTGATTACCAGCAGGGGGCAGCAGTCTAACCTCAGCAGTGTTTCACTGATATTGGTCATAAATGCGGGTAATGATGTTGTGTTTAGTGCAGTACAGAAGAACGTGGGGTTTAAATGTGTTTTATGATGTCAATAATGTGCAGGGGCCCCCTGGACAGAAAGGAGACCAAGGAGCCACTGAAATTATTGACTACAATGGAAACATTCAGGAGGCTTTACAGGTCAGACAAGTCATTAACTTCAACATTGATGTCATTGTTGTTGCTTCAGAAAGAGCTACATCTGCATTCTTAGGGGATGAAGCGGGCAACCTCAGAGATGAGGAAGACCAGACTGCGGTTGTAGTATATAGTTGTATTAGTTTTTGTATAATAATGTAAAGATTACAAGGTATACAAATTGAGAAATACAAAAAGAGTAAAAACAACCTGTCCAAAAAACAGCCAAACAAATCCTTATTTGAAGCATCTCTCACCTGCAGATCCGTCTATGGTAAACAACTGGAATGGCACCAAATTATTGGACAATACTTTTTATGTAGCATCTTTACAATCTATGAAAGTTTCGTTTTTTAAAGATATTTAGGGGTTCTGTTCTAATTTCGATTAGGAGTAAGTTAGTTAAACAAGACTCTCCTAAACAGTCTTACCATTTAACACATTTCACAGTACACACAAGCATACACTGATTGTTCAAATGTAAAAACAAAGACCTGACATCACATTTAATCAACACTGAGTAATATCAAATTAACTATTGCTAATATATTGCTACAGTTTCTCAATCAGGTTAGCCAATTTAATATTGATTAGTTTACCTTTACATAGAAATTAAGACAAAGGAATGGGCCTATGGGTTCATAAGAAAATGTGTTCCTAAATTTAAGTGCAATGCTTTTCAATTACCACTATTCAGAGTACGTCATCTACAGATAAACAGGCTAATAATGACTTTGAGGGTGTATCTGTGCCGAAGTGTGACATAAAGGTTTATTTCCAGTGTGACATGCATTTTTATCTCTTGCCTCCTCCCCATAACCACTCCTTCGGCCTACTGCAGAAGATTACCACAATAACAGTCACGGTAATTAGGCTCTGTGTATTATTTGTGCTGTCATGTCCATAAGTGATTCATCTCAGACCTCGCATGGGCCCAGCCAAATCCCAACCCTGGTATGCATTTCTTGTGTCGCCCAGATAGTGTTTGCCTAACAAGGAATGACCCAACAGGCTGTGCGAGTTGTTGGTTTACACCCTGAATGTTGGTCAAAGAATATTTAAAAAAAACCTTGTTGAAAGATATTTCAAAAGTGTTTTTTTCTAAAACTCACCTGACCCTCTTTTTGGTCATTCCAAGCACAGAGCAGTCGTGATTATATCGAGGCTAGATTGCAAAGTAGACCAAGTGGGCTCCAGAACTCCAAGGCCCCGACTTGTGTTGATGTGACTGAACTTTTGTTTGGGATTATGCAACAAGCATAATATTGATTGATATGATAATACCATACAATGGGTGCTGCTTGATCACCTAATTATTAGGCTCTGTTCAAAATCTAGTTTCAACACCTTCATTGTTTCTTTTTTTTTTACTTGTGTATTGCATACTCCTAAATCATAATGTTCAATTTATATGTAATCAAGCTTCCGCATGGCAAATCTGGAGCCAGGTAGTATTCCAGGATGTAAAAACTGTAAACATTACAGAGAAAGTGGGAGGAAGGGGGTTATCATGCCACTGACCCCTGACTTCTCCGGTACCAGCCAAGTATTACATTTGAGTAGCCGATAAGCTCAGAAGGCTGAATGCATATTGATTTTCTGTGTCAAAACCTCATGACTTTGGATTAGAAATTGTTGAAAGTTGACTAGTTTTGAAAAACACAGTAGTATGAAGTATCATTTGTGCAATAATAAATATGATGTTGGGTCACAGTGAGCAACATTAGCATGGTTAGCATTGCACATAGATTGAAATCCTTATTTACGGTGATCTTATGGAATTAATAGGTTTAGTTTCACACATTCCAGCATCGCGTGTGCTAAGAGTCGCTCCATGTTTATTCGTGAGTTTGTTGCTCACTCTTCTGATTATTATTGTCATTTATCTGTATATTGTTGCTAACATGTTTTTGACTTCGGCATGTGTCTTTCAGTTGAGTGTCGTGGTTCGTCACTGATTGCTAACATACATTTGATCTTGAAACAATCAACCCCCATTAAAAGTATATCTCCTCAGTTTAATAGGAGTCAGGTTGAAACTTCTGCGTCTCTCTGTGTGTTCAGGGGCCTGCTGGACCTCCTGGGCCGATCGGACCGGCGGGTATAAAGGTGACCTCTAAGCTCACGTTGACTTCAACAACAAAGAAATCACAACATATTAATGTCCTGCAAGGAAATCAAACCGGTAACATCTGCATTTCGACTGTTTTTAAATGTCTATTTGTACTCCAGGGGGATCGTGGGATGCCCGGTCTGCCTGGACTCGATGGGGAAAGAGTGAGTTCATTATCTATACACACTTTTTACATTTGTAATTGTTTTAAAATGTGGTTATTAGGGATTAAATAAGATGATACATATTAATGTCTATTACTATATCCAAAAATATTGTTGTTGATATCCACAAGACGAATAATTTACCTACATTAGCTCCTTTTTTATTATCCGTTGACATGTTTCCTTTCTCAGGGCTACAAAGGTTCCAAGGGTGACATGGGAATGCCTGGAGCATCAGGGGAGAAAGGAGCAACCGGTTTACTTGGTCTACCTGTAAGAATCTAGATCTCAGTGTTCAGAATACTTCTCAGATAGAAACAAAACGTGTCTCATAAAGCGTTTGCTCCACAGGGTGTCAACGGGCTAAAAGGAGATAGAGGAGATTCCGGTCTGTCTGGCCCTCAAGGTTCTTCAGTAAGTGACATGAAAGACATTTTTTATGACTCTCCATAAACATACTCAAGTAGTGTTATATAAAAAATGTGTGCAAACTTCACAGATCGTCGGCACTCCAGGGCTATCAGGGCCGCACGGACCCCCAGGACCCATGGTGAGTGTTTCTGACAGGACTCATCAGTGTTGTGCTTATTAAACATGTTGTACATCCTCCCTTTCCATACAGGTAAACTTCTACCTGTATTCTCAGACAGCATAGCTTTTATTTTTATTAATTATCTGATTTATTTGATCATAATAATTTAGGATAGGAATATATAAGCATTTTTGCTTCTACCGATACCTTTTCAGTCTTTCTGTTTTGTATATTATATAGAATAGTATTGTGTTGTAGTGCAATGATTGTCTAAACATAATAGACAATACAATGCAATGACAAAAGACAAGAATAGGCCTGTTTCTGCTTTTACACTATATTAATTATTGTACTGCATTCCATCTGCACATCTTCACCAGCCGGCTAGAATTGAGGTAGCGATACTGGGAAAACAACTTGATCTAGTTGTAGAGAATAAGAAATACATATTAATTGTGAGATCAACCACTATCTGTCACGCCGGGGTAGGGTAGACCCAAATGCACGACTCAGGAGATAGATAATGCTGATAAAGATCCTTTACTGAAAGTATTGTCAGGAACGGAACAGACCGAATAAACAAGAACACTGTGGAACGCTCAACAGCTTGGTCTGAGAAACACAAAACAATCTGGCAGAGGACAAATGCAAGTGAGGGAACCGAAGTAGACAAGGACTAATTAGGGAATGGGTAACAGATGAGATGGGCGTGAAGACCAGGTGAAGGTAATGAGGGACTAACGAGGGAGTGATCAGAGGCAGGTGAGGGGAGTTGGATTGACGAGATGGGAAGCAGGATCTGGAATGACATGATAGTCAGTGACAGGATGAAAACAACTAATAAAAAAAGGAAGGTGTGGAGCTAAACTGTGGCACTAACTAATGTTTTTAAATGTTTTCAGGGCCCCCATGGTTTCACTGGACCAAAGGTAAATCTCAACAACAACGTTTGAAGGAGCACGTATGATAACAACGTTCAGGTTGCAGAATCGGTGTCATGTTCGCCTCCTTCTCCTGCTTCCTTTGTTATTGTAGGGAGAATCTGGTTTGCATGGCGTGAGGGGTATTCGAGGGGAAATGGGACACAAAGGGGATCGTGGACCATTGGGTCTTCCGGTGAGTACCGCCGTGCACCATGGGACATCTCCGACCACAGAGCCCTGTCCTTGATTCCCTTAGACATCCATAGAAATGTCTCATGTGTACATTTGTAGCCCTGTCTGTGTTCTTATTGTATGCATTGCTGCACCCATTTAAGTGAGTTTGTGTGTGTGTGTGTGTGTGTGTGTGTGTGTGTCTGTCTATATGGCCCTCTCCATTTTCTGTCTTCATCCTCATTTGCCTGGGCTGACTCCCTGTAGCACACAGTGTAATGTAGTTGTTGTAAACCCTGCCATCAACCTGTCCTAATAAGTGTTCATCTGGTACTAATCCCGCCTTGTTCATGTCACTCATACCTCCATAACCACGCAGGGAGCCTCCGGCTTGGACGGCAAGCCCGGAATTATGGTGAGTGTCAAGTGACCAAGAGGCTTCACCAACCAACGTCGGCTTACTTTTCTCCCTATCACCCTCCATACAGCTTTCCCCACCCGCCCCCCTCCTCATCACACAGACACACATCCCCCCCCCCTCCCAAATCTGTTACCACCATCAATACCACTTGTGTTTCACTGTGAAGAGAAAGTTCTATGAACATCTGTCAAACGTTTACGTCTCAGCAAGGTGTCATGAGCTGAATTAAGCCGCACAGTTTAAAAGCGACCATGCAGACGGCTGTTACAGCATTTCAAGGCCCTCCGTTTGTCCCGTGTTGCATTAACTCGGCATTAACGCACACTCATACATTAACTGTGTCGGCAGTGTTGTCGGTGTGCTCTGTGGCCGATGCATGTGTTCTAGCAGCAGTCCTGTGTGCTGCTTGTAGCTCAAACGTGCCGGGAATATTGTACAAATGCGAACGTGCAACATCATTTTTGCTTTCCATCTGGTATTTGTTTGGAAAGTGACCTTTATTTTGAAATACCTGCGATAGTCCAATGATGTGAAGTCACCATGACAACGCTATTCTTTGCAGGGCACGGACGGTCCTACGGGTCCAGCTGGGCCAAAGGGCGACATAGTAAGATCAACATTTAACTTTTAACTTACACTACCGTTCAAAAGTTTGGGATCACCCAGACAATTTCGTGTTTTCCATGAAAACTCACACTTTTATTTATCAAATGAGTTGCAAAATGTATAGAAAATATAGTCAAGACATTGACAAGGTTAGAAATAATGATTTGTATTTGAAGTATTAATTTTTTCATGAAAACTCACACTTTTATTTATCAAATGAGTTGCAAAATGTATAGAAAATATAGTCAAGACATTGACAAGGTTAGAAATAATGATTTGTATTTGAAGTATAAATTTTTTTCTTCAAACTTTGCTTTCGTCAAAGAATGCTCCTTTTGCAGCAATTACAGCATCGCAGACCTTTGGCATTCTAGCTGTTAATTTGTTGAGGTAATCTGTTGAAATTTCACCCCACGGTTCCTGAAGCACCACAAGTTGGATTGGCTTGATGGGCACTTCTTGCGAACCATACGGTCAAGCTGCTCCCACAACAGCTCAATGGGGTTGAGATCTGGTGACTGTGCTGGCCACTCCATTACAGACAGCATCCCAGCTGCCTGCTTCTTCCCTAAATAGTTCTTGCACAATTTGGAGGTGTGCTTTGGGTCATTGTCCTGTTGGAGGAGGAAATTGGCTCCAATCAAGCGCTGCCCACAGGGTATGGCATTGCAAAATGGAGTGATAGCCTTCCTTATTTAAAATCCCTTTTACCTGGTACAAATCTCCCACTTTACCAGCACCAAAGCAGCCCCAGACCATCACATGACCTCCACCATGCTTGACAGATGGTGTCAGGCACTCTTCCAGCATCTTTTCACCTGTTCTGCATCTCACAAATGTTCTTCTGTGTGATCCAAACACCTCAAACTTGGATTCATCTGTCCATAACACCTTTTTCCAATCTTCCTCTGTCCAATGCCTGTGTTCTTTTGCCCATACCAATCTTTTCTTTTTATTGGCCAGTCTCAGATATGGCTTTTTTTTGCCACTCTGCCTAGGAGGCCAGCATCCCGGAGTCGCCTCTTCACTGTCGACGTTGACACTGGCGTATAGCGGGTACCATTTAAAGAAGCTACCAGTTGAGGACCTGTGAGGCGCCTATTTCTCAAACTAGAGACTCTAATGTACTTGTCTTCTTGCTGAGTTGTGCACCGGGCCTCCCACTTCTCTTTCTGCTCTGGTTAGAGCCCGTTTGTGCTGTTCTCTGAAGGAGTAGTACACACCGCTGTAGGAAATTTTCAGTTTCTTTGCAATTTCTGCATGGAATAGCCTTCATTTCTAAGAACAAGAATAGACTGGCGAGTTTCACATGAAACTTCTTTTTGTCTGGCCATTTTGAGAGTCTTATCGAACCCACAAATGTGATGCTCCAGATAATCAACTAGCTCAAAGGAAGGCCAGTTTTATAGCTTCTCTCATCAGCAAAACAGTTTTCAGCTGTGCTAACATAATTGCACAAGGGTTTTCAAGGGTTTTCTAATCATCCATTAGTCTTCTAAGGCGATTAGCAAACACAATGTACCATTAGAACACTGGAGTGATAGTTGCTGGAAATGGGCCTCTATACACCTATGGAGATATTTCATTAGAAACCAGACGTTTCCACCTAGAATAGTCATTTACCACATTAACAATGTATAGAGTGTATTTCTGATTGATTTAATGTTATCTTCATTGAAAAAAACAATGCTTTTCTTTGAAAAATAAGGACATCTCTAAGTGATCCCAAACTTTTGAACGGTAGTGTATGTCTGACTAACGATACAGTATATTTTAACTTTCATTTTAGGTGTTTAAAAAAAAAGTTTGATGTGATTGCAACACTGATTCATTTGTGTTAGGGTGAGAGAGGAGCATCAGGCGGACCAGGACCAAGAGGACCGTATGGACTACCTGTAAGTACATTAAGGATGTTGAAGAAACAGTCTCTTTATTCAGGGATGAGTACACATAAGTACTTTATACTTAAAGCTAGTATCAGTTCATTATTATATCAAAACATTCATGTGCTCTCTTATTCTGGTTTTGGGAAATTCCTCCAGCCATTCAGAGAAGGCTTGAGTTAAATAGTGTCTGAAATAGAAAGACAAAGTCAGATGTAAGCAGTAGATTAAATACCCCTATATATATATAATTCAGTTGTTTGATTACCCACATGTATTGAACAAGGTCTGATCTGTGTACTTATGCAGGCTTTCATTGAGAGAGTTAGATGCATGTTAACATTTGTGAAACTCCGTAATGGTGAAAAAGCTCATTATTATTATTGTATTTATTTGCAGGGAGCTGCTGGAACAGCAGGCTTGGATGTAAGTATCTTACACTTTGTTTATTCAGTTTTCCCTGAAGTCATAGGTGACAGTGAATGCATCTTCCAGTACAGGGGTGTTTGGCAAAAAAAAGCTTTTAAATATAGAAAAAAATAACATACAAAATGATTATCAAAAACCAAGCTTAATGTGATTTGACTTCTAACAACAGTGATTGTTTCATTAGCAGCAGGTGTATAATTAAAATAGACAGACATCCAATCTACATGCACAAATTATTGCATGCAACAGCTCAGTTTATCCTTTAAATGTAAAACTCATTCAACCAGTATCACATATATGCCCATGCTCTCATGTAGCATGATCTAAAATAGCCCTTACATCCTCAAACAAGTACATCCAAAGTTAAAGGTAACCTATGAATATAATCTGTAACCCGTTTGCACGTTTCCAAAATGCAACCGAATTAATGTATAGTGAGATAATAATTCTACAAAATGCACAAATCCTAAATAACAGTATCCCAGCATCCATCATACTACTTCTTCCTTTCATATTCAAACGCATGATGGTTGACTTCATGTGTATTATATGATGCTAACTATCTAATCAGTGAGAGTCCAGTAGATTTTCCCTATTTTAACATGGAGCTTTGCTGTTAACAAATGCATACTGACTAGTTAGTATAGTTAGTTGTATGACATCAAATTAAATATATAGTGCGTTCCACTTGCATTGCATGTGGGTTTTGTTAATCCGAGAAATGCCTGGATGTATCCTACGTCTACTAGATGCACTAGATTAGCAACGATGACTGAGCATGAGACGTGAGCTTAATGAACAAACTCAAACGCCCCAGAATGCATTGTGGCTGTTCACATTGTACAAGCGTGAACTGCAAGACAGATGGTTTCCGTAATTACCGATGATTAGATTACATAATGACCAATACGCTACAGCTCCAGTGTCAAAATGCATTAAGCTTGTTGTTTTTCTGTGGATGCGTTATGACAAGTGATTCGGAGGAATTGTTGATTTTTCTTTTTTCTACATTTAAAAGCCAGCTACTTATTGTATATAATATACATATCCTTGCTGCGCATCCCTCTACTTTCCTTTTTCCTTTAGTTTGATCCTGATGTGTTTCCTCCAGCTTGGTCAGGACAGGAACACGCTCTCTTGTCGTTGCCTAGTAAAGCCAGAGTAATGAAGTAGAGTTGAACTTTTACAGGGGTTGGCAGGCTTAAGGGGAGAGAAAGGCGACCTTGGGGAAAGAGGAGAAAAGGTAGATGTAGATAGGATGTTATGGCTTGACAACCCCTTAACATATACGGCACAGGACTGATGTCAATGGACAGTGACAGGAACCATAGAGGTATTTTACTTTTTAAGATACATTTATTTTTCTCCTCATCTGTAATTCACAGATCAGAGTATATATATATATATATATATATATATATATATGGCTGTTGGAAAGAATTGAGTAGTTGACAGGAATTTTGAATTAAAATGTATAAAGCATATGTATATTTATGCCTTCTAATGAACTACTTATGATGTGACAGATACATAGCATTTTGACTTTCTTAAGAGAGTTACTCATCAACATATGTCTAACTAAATAATTGGATATCAAGTCCATACAATATAATGTATTTCCTTTGCATAAAATATCATTCCCAGTCCTCTCAAACATGTGTTCTCCACTTTTGAATGATTTGTCATCTCATTTCTCAAAATCAAATCTCATTCTGGGGCATCAATAAAAAAAAAAGTGATGTCCACATGATAGCCCACACAAGTCCATTGACAACAGGCTCTTAAGATTCACATTTGTTTATATTTCTGTTGTTTTCATGCATGAACATACTTAAAACATGTCACTTCCACTTGAGCCTGTTGATAACATCTGCCTTGTTTGTGTTTACAGTAGGTTTACTGTTTATTTGTTGGTGCGTCATCTGTGTGTTTCCACAGTCACTAACACGACGAATGTGTTTCCTAGATGTTTGATGTGTTTGAGAAACTGTATCCCATTGCTAATAGATAACTACGCTGTGCATCTGTTTGCCAACGCAAAATAGATCCTCGCTCTGCTCCTGTTCCAGCTGTTGCTAAACACCTGTAACAGAAGCAGAGCTACGAGGATGTGTTTTGTGTTGGAAAGTGGTTGACAAAATGCTGTCCACTCTGAACTCGAAAGGGTACGGATGACATCAATTGAAAGACAATCA
This sequence comes from Pseudoliparis swirei, assembly GCF_029220125.1. Classification (NCBI taxonomy): domain Eukaryota; kingdom Metazoa; phylum Chordata; class Actinopteri; order Perciformes; family Liparidae; genus Pseudoliparis; species Pseudoliparis swirei. The sequence goes on from NC_079408.1 coordinate 8,703,146, forward strand.
AGGAAAAAGTGTTTACATCTCATCCCATGAGGGCTGAAATGTAGCTTTTAGTGCAGTTTATTACAAAGAATTGATCATTTTAACTTATTTTTATTTCAACCTCCCAACATTTGATGTCCTCTTTTTTTCATTTTGTTATTGTCTCATGCATGTTCTGAATGACATAAGGAAGCTCATTATAACCTAAAGTTGGAGGGATACAGTTTAAACCTTTCCCGTGTGTAGTGGATTTAATTCTGTCTTCCTGGAGGTGTTTTCCCCTGCTTCTCTTTCTCATCCTTCCTGCCCTTGACACACCGTACGGTGGTTAGCTCTGTTTTGTTTTTTAAATCCTTCCTATTGTAATGTTCCCTTTTCCCGTCCTCTTCCTGCCCTAAGGAATGTTTTATAGAATACCCGTTACTGTCTGGTATCCCCTCCTATCTAACGTTGACCATGTGTCTTTCTCCTTTGTGAGTCATCGACTCCCTTTATAATCACTCCCCTGCTAATATCAGTGCTGTCCCAAATGTAAAAACATTTTTTTTTAAATGATGCTAACTTGACCACAACATTGTATCCACAGGGGGAGAAGGGAAAGAAGGGCAAAAAAGGGCCTAAGGGCGAGAAAGGAGAACAGGGTGCCCCTGGATTAGATGCACCCTGCCCATTGGTATGTCCCAAGCTGGAAATCGCCTCCCCCAGCCGCGTAGAGCAGTCGTCCCCGAGCAAGGATGAGCGCCCTGTGGCTAAACAGATACCCGGCGTCCACCACACCACAGCGACCTGACACAGAGTCCATTCCGCTCCTGTAGCTCTGCCATGCAGACACAAACACGTGTCGTCAAATGCCGAAACACATCTAATTGGGCCGGATCGTGGTATCAGCAAGCTCACAGGGCAGCTCCTCCCTCGTCTCCGTCCCCCCCCGGTGTGTCTCCGTGGTAGAGAACGGACTCAGGGGTCAAGGGTCACGCGCCTCTCTCCCAGTAACACTCCTAGGTCATCTTTGCAAACAGGGTTTCCGGGGATTTAAGGGTGAAAAGGGGGAACCAGGTCAGCCAGGTCTGGACGGGCTGGATGCCCCGTGCCAATTGGTACAGTATTTCTCTTTTTCCTCCACCTCTTACCCATGCATGCCGCTCACCTTCAGTCGCTGCTGGAACGAGAACAAACATGCATGACTTTAACGGGCATGAACACACCTCATTTTTAATCACAACTACATTTTCCATTTATGAATTTGTTGAACAGCTACATCCACCAACATTTACCTTCATATATACTAACTTCCTGACCGCAAGCAGCCTCTTTTCGATAATACACATCATTACAAGTGAAGTATGCAAAATAAACACATCATTATTGATAGAATTGATACTATCTATCCTTCTAACTGAATTCTTCCATTCCCTTGATTAAAACTGAAAGCAAAGCTTAAATCCTGTTTCCTTCCTGCTGATTCCTCCATTGACCAGTTTACCTTTTAACCTGATATTAACACAGAATCCCATGGACCACTCCTCTACTCCCACTTCCCCCTTCCTGTAGTTGTACCAATTGGGCCAGACCATGACCGCAATAGATTAAACGGAGTATTGCTCCAGATCTATTTAAAATAAGATTCTTTTTTTTAAATGTTATACTTTTTATAATGCTTCCTGCTTCTTAAAGAATGATGTGTACTGCGTGGACGTTCTTACATCATGGGTTTAACTTTTAGGGGTTAAAGTATTCTAACTCATTTCAAAAGGCCGTAGTGATTGTGTGTCCTGTGTGTAGACAAGGAAATGAGGTCTAGTAGGTAAGAAACTCTCGTATCACAAATGGCATCTCATTATATTACATCTACACCAGCTGCAATAACTTTATTTTAAGATAAATCCCCTGATTTTGTCATATTGTCCCCAAATCCAGCTTATTGTGCTTTTGCAACTTGACTGTGGGGCAACTATAATAAAATCAGAGCGCAGAATCATCAACATATAGATGTGCATGAGCTGTATTTCACTGTGTGTTACGTGCATGTATAAGAATACACTTTTGCCATTACACGCAATATGTTATATGATTTTATCACAACGCCCAGAGGGAATGTGTTATCGTAAAAATTAAAAACAAGCAGCGTCATATTAACAGTTTACTGTAGGTTACGTTCCTGTTACACAAAGACTTATGAAAAGGTTCATGTCAGTTTGATTTGGGCTTATTGTTTGGATGTTTCTGTTAAAACCAAACCTCCCATTCTTCTTTCAGTTCTCATGTTTTTATTTCCTTCCCTGCTACTTTCTCTAAACAGGGCCCAGATGGATTACCAATGCCTGGATGCTGGCAGAAGGTAAGATTACATTTGAGTAACATGGCACATTTTAATAAATGAGTGAAGAAAATATAAGTGTGACAGTAAAGTGACCATTTTCAGACCTCTTGTTTATGGAAGAGGGAAATCAGAAGTGTTGGGCTGTGCTTTAATAACTCTTTACTGTTAAATAGACATGAAAAGTGCTCCTCCTATTTGGCTCACTCAGTTCATTTCTTTCATGTAGTTTTCTCTATGTTTGCATGGGTTTTCTGTGAAATATGTCATAACAATGTTCCACTGTCAAACAATGTGAAAACATGTCCATCTTCTCCTGTGTTTTTTCTTGCAGTGATCGCTCTAACCTGCAACGCATGGAGTTTGTAAATAATGCTTCTTTTATGGTATTTATAGTTTTTTTTTTTAATGGGGGAAGAAAAAAAAAAGTGTAAAAAAAAAAAAAGAAGTCTATGTGTACAATGAAACAAACAGAGATAACCGTCCCGCGTCTCACACCGTAAGCTGCTTCTACTCACATCACTGTGTGGAGGAAAAAACCCCAGACACGTGTGTCCGCTTCCTCACATCCACATCGTGGTGGAGTTCAGATCCTTGTCTGGCGGCAGAACTTGTCTCCGTAGTCTTTGCATGGCTCAGACTGGAGCTTCACGGCCCGGCCAGACTCGCAAAGGGTGAAAGGAGACGAGGAAGGAAGGAGGAGGAGGAGGAGGATCTGGACTGGCTCTCTAACACCAAACGCTAGGTGTTCTATGTTGTCTGGTCTCAACAAGCTCACCGCCCATACATGCAGCACCATTTTCTTAAAGACAAACAAACAAACAAAAGAACTGTGCCAAACAGAACATTGCAACCCTGATCCTGCAAAAGCATGAGTAGTACTGCAACTATATTTATATGTATTGTACATACATGTCACTGTTTTGTAGTTGCGTCACGGCTTCTGCAGAGAAGAAAAACAACACTAACAAAAAAACACCAACAGAGCTCTAAATTAGTACATTGTGCTTTCCTTTTATTCTTCCCAAGGGAGTCACGCCATGGCTGGTAGCCTGAAAATCCCCAGAAAGTAAAGCTGTTGGTTATTGTTGCTTTATTGTGGTGATGCCTGCAGATGGTATGATATCAGCAGGTCTTCACTGTTGCACTCATGTGGCTTAGCATCCTCATCATCATCAGTGTGGCACCTCCCACACCCACACGTCTCCGGACAAGAGGGGAGAACTTAGCGGGCTTAGGAAAGCTGATCGGGCTCACGTGGTTTTGAGATTGGACAGGCCTGCTGTGGACCCCCCCCTCGGGGCCCGGGGGATGGATCCTGCAGGAGAGTCTCATCGATGTCCGTGAAGATCAGCCCCCACCACACAGGCAAACGCCGAAATATCTCCTGAGAGCGCCAACAGGATGCGATCGTGATTATTTCTTTACGCTGTCTGCTCTCATTCTTTGACATTGTTTGTGTTTTGTGTACGATAGCCTTTGGTGCCTCAAGCTTTTATTCATTCCTTTATCAGAAATGTACAACTTTATATCATATGTTCAATTATTGGAATTTATTTCAGGAGGGTAAGCTATGTTTGGTTAAAAAAAAAAGAAGAAGAAAAGTGTTTTTTTGTGAGAGTATTTGGAAAGACACACCGTGTTGCATACAACACATTTGTACACATGTTGAAATAGCGCGTAGGTTCCTGCTTCACCTAAGTATGAAGACTGCATCCATCTGATCGTAGGCTACTCGTGGTTTTGAAGACGCTCATATTGTGTTTGCGCAAAACATCTCCGGCATTGTAACACATATGCCACTTGTTCATTCTGGACGTGTCGTGTGGGATGATAGTTGTACAATGTTGTCAATTTCCTGCATGTACACAATGTATTGCTTTTGGATTTCTTCAACATTGAAAACACGTACTGATTCGAGTAAGTGTAAAGGAAGCGTTGAGCAGTGTTTCAGCGTCGGGGTTCATTTAGCTCCAACTAAGCAACAATCAGATTTAGCTGAACACACTGTTGCTGGTATTTCATAAGGCAGATCATATTGAACAGAGCAATCTCACTTGTGTTACTTTGCTCTTTTACGCCTCATGTATTGTCTTAAAAACATGGAAAACATGTATTTCAGTGCAAGAAAAGCTACATTTGCCAGTCAATTGGTCCACTTCCATTCATACACCACACTCTAACTGGTGGCCATTTATTTCACATTCCACATCAGATGGAGCGAGAAATGCAGCAATATGTTTATTTTTCAACAGTGTATCCATCTTTTCATATTTCTTAATTTCAAATTGCCTTCTGACATAGTCGGAGCGATGCAAGGTGATCCTCGCGGTACTTCTTTTCTTCGACATTATAGAAATATGCATGAGAGATTTACTGTACGAGAGCAGATGTGAAACGCCAACATGTTGATGTAGCGGCAACCACAGGTGGATTCAAGAGGATTTATATTCCCGTCGGGTTTCCGTTTGATTGTACAGTTCATCTCCTCGTAGGGAAA